>NC_056728.1:1641160188-1641247688 GCF_019279795.1 Protopterus annectens | reverse complement strand
TATGGCAGGAGGCAGTAGGCTTGCAGTACCCTAAGTCATGTAAGTAATGTCAATATAGGGGGAGTATACGGTACTGTACATTCACATACCTTGTGGCAGCTCACCCCTGATACTCTCACATTTTGTAACAACCTAGGTCATTTATGGTGCTCCCCAGCTAGACTCAATAATACAAATTCATATACCACTGTTACATACACTGGCCTTTGCAGTGCATAAGGGCACACATGTGTTGTGTAGGTGATGCCTACACATATATGGCCCCAGCCCCACTGTATGTGTGGGGGATACAACAGCAGTGGACTAATGGCAGCAATGGCAGTGTGATATACTCACAGCCCACTACAGAAAACCCCCCAACAGCATGACATATGTGCAAAGCTTGGTATGTAGATGGGGGACAGAGGCTGGAACACAGGCACATATGTGGAACACTGTTGCCATACACTAAGAAAGGTGCTGGTGTTACAGGATAGTCTGCAACATACCCTTAGTCAGGAAATTGAGGTTAGAAATAGACATGGATGTAGTCATGTACTGATAGCATGCAACACACACACTGCCAGTGTAATATCTGACACAGGACCTGTGTGGTGGACGGACAGCACATGATAGGCATACCTCTGTCCAGCAAGAGGTTAGGCCCACAGTAGTGAACTATGCAGACAGACTGCATTCCAAGGTACACTAGTATGTACACACACACATCCTGTAACGCCGGTACTATGCAAAGCATTACACAACTCTACCCACAGTCTGTCTGTAGTTCCGGATCCTCCTACAAATATGTAGCCACTCTGATTGTACAGGCTCTCCTGTAAGAGGTATTGCTACCTGCTGCCTGTATCACTGATGCCCACATACAGGAAGGATGTCCTTCACACAGGAGATGTATAGGGACCACACCCACATGCTGTAGGGATTTATAGTGGGTAGTTGCTATGACAGTGGTAATTCAATGTAGTACAAATGTGTAATTTTATATATATATATATATATATATATATATATATATATATATATATATATAGCTACCTGGATAAGTATATGTACATATATTTCCACCATATGTCCTGGACATGGAGTGTAGCTGTACAGTAGCCCCTACAGTCCCAAAGTCGTAGTGCAAGGGGATGACCGGTATGTATAGCAGGTATATTACAAGACCATTGCTGCTGTCATTGGGATTGTCTTCACAGACATGGTGTGTGTGGATGCTGACATCTGCTTATACCATGTGTGCCATTGGCTACTGACAGACATCCTAAGGAAATCATTGTAAGGTACCGTTGCTAGAATGTAATGCCCCTGTGGAGTGCAGCAGAGATATTGGCCACTATATGTGGAAAATTGGACACACCCTGTACAGTCCAGAGGTATACACATAATCTCTTAGTGCACCACTTGTGTACCAGACCTGACAATATGGATGTAGACAGCCATGTAGATGGGTATAACACATAACGACTGATATATATTTGGCACCATAGGTGTTAGATTCACACACTCATGTCTGGCCTGACAAATAATGACTGCTGGTACAGGGTGCCATGGACACATACCACCCACTAGATATTGACATACATCTGTACAGCATCCCACTGCTCTGTCCGACATACTTGACGTTTAAGGGAGGCCCAGCAGCAGTACATCTGGCAAGTATCTGCACATAACATCCCACTGGTTAAGTACACTAAGCTGCTAGGCATGTAACAATACACTGTTCAGACTACAGGCAGACTGGCTCAACACTGGCCTACATCTTGTATGGGGGAATGCACATGTACCTGCAGATATAGCAGGCTCGACAGACATGTCACAGCACAGGGTAAGATACACCTGTGTGACAGTGCATAACCACAACCAATGTGAACACAGCCACAGCCACATATGGCAAGCTAGCATAATGTTACAGTATATGAATATCTGTTCTACACCATCTTCATATGTGCCACTCATAGAATGACCCTACATATACTGGGCTGCTACACAGTTTGGTATGATGGCTGTCTGTGGTATGGGACATGTGTGTGTATGGTCCTACAAACATGTACGGCAAAACGGTACCATACAGTGGGGCACCATGTAACATCTGATAGAAGGGGAGCTAGAGCAATGACATCTACCACAGTCTGTACATAGGCTGAAGTAGATATTAACAATACACACACTGCCGACATTCACCATCACTACACAGACCTCAGTACTGTACAAACATCCACAGAATGTCCAGCTTATGTCATGAAATATAACCACTACTGCACATGACGTGTAGCAATCTGATATATCACTGGCTTGTTATCAGATATGATGACAGTATTTATGGTGTACAGCACATATGCACCACTTCATGCATGTCCTATGTACAAAGGTTGACAGAGGTGTGACTAACAGCACACACACAGGGCCAGTATAGGCATGTTGCTGTGATAACCTCATATATTTTCCATTGTAACAGGGTTTGTTGCAACATATGTCCTATGAGGGATATGAAGTCAGTAACTGTCACGGCCTTCACCATCTACAGACTGCAATCCTCACACTACCTGTTGCATTCCACGGATTGATGCACTGTGACTAACACATGAAACCATAGGCACAACACTGCCCAGTCTGCAGATGACCCTGCATGGGGATTCCTCATATACAGGGAACTGCCATGGGATGTATTGTGACATGTACGACAGGCATATCCAGACAAACACTGTTAAACCAACATTACTCCAAATGCAGTATAGCAGCACTTACAGTCTGTAGTCAGGTCAGGCACATCCCCCTCCTGGTGGTTGCCCTTTTTCCACAGTGAATGTTATTAGAGGTAAATCCCCAATCCATCTGGAATGCTGTTTGCCAAACATCAGATCTAGTTCCTGCTCACAGTGACTGCAAAGGCCCAACACCACCATGATGTTCCTAGGTATTGGAGTGTGTTTCCATGCAATTGGCTATGGGATTGTTACCACAGCTGTTCCACATGCAATCAGCTAGGGGAGGGCTGCAATTCATGCAGAGGCCATCAGCTGATCATGAGCATCACGTACAATACACACGCTGCTGCCTAAGCAAGACAAGTGTGGGTCTCCACATCCACCAGAGAGGGAGTGGGGGAGTCAGACAGTGGCAGATCCATGTCAGGGAGGGGTGGGAGGGTAAAACTGAAACATGTTTGTGTCACACACCTGCCAACACAGTGTATCAAACACTGAACAACTATGTAGTGCTATCACAGTTCGATGCAGTTATTGGATGCACCACATGGGTTAACTGATGTGGAGCACTCAGAACATATATGTGAGGGTGAGTGACATCTGCAACAGGGATATGGTAGATATACGGTAGGTGTTGTACACGTGCCTGTCTGCATGAACAGGTGCCAGCGTCAACACAGGGATGCACACACATTGACACACTTGGCAGGGCCAGGAGTGCAACTCATCAGTAGTGGGATTGCCACAACACATCAATGTGCAGGTATCACATACACCACATGGGTCATATGGAGGCCGTATGGGCAAAGAGTATGAGGAGATGTCAGACATCAGACAACATGTTTCAGTATGCCCTGGGGGGTTGTAGTGAGTATGGATGTGGACATATGCACCATACAACACACACACACACACACACGGACACACAGGGTGCCAGTTCTGACATGCATGGCTGCATGTCTGTATAGGTGTGTGGTGGTCAACTGTTCCAGCAGGCTGTACAAGAGTAGGCAATGGATATACCTTAACATCAGGCCACATGACAATGGTGTGACTTGTGGCTCAAGCCTGTAGTTACTGCATTTGCCCACACAGGTAGGTATTGCATCCCCCATCCAGTCAGCTGGTTGACTGCTGTGTGTGGCCAATGCTGTACACCACATGCCATGTATGTGTTCCTTAGTCCATGACATGGATGGTGTCTGGGATGTGCTCACCTCCCATATGCATGTACAGTAACATGTGGAACTGTACCTGGGGTGTCTGGCCCATGCTGTGAACACAGATTATCATCAGATGTGCCAGTCTTTCCCACCTGTGACAGAAACCGGTAATGGGCAGCAGGTTTACCCTTCACCTACATTGATAGCATGCCGACAGCATTCCCTGATGTCAGTGTCATCTGTCCATACAGGGCATGTTGTCTGGCATGGTATGCCTGTTGTGAGTCACATGCAAAGGCACCACAGGCGGTGCAAGTGTCCATTGGGGAACATGGTGGAGGTGCACTGTCTGCATGTATGTGCATATTGGACAGATGGGCAGGGTGACATGCTCTCTGTTGCCCACTGCTATCACTGCATAGTTACTATCAGTGGCCAATATGCAGTGTACTACCCACATATTGGCTGTTGCCTAGGCATGTGTGTGCGTATGACACATAGGTTGAGTGTGTGCTCTGGGTAATAGTGGGGTTGCTAATTTGGATTGGCTGGCCTTAATGTCACATGTATGGGTATGGCTTTGCACCCCAGCCTCCCAGCTAATTTACATTTGTTATCCCTGTATGGTTGACATTGTGCTGTATAGTAGGGCCGCCATAAAAGTAATAAGCAAAACCCCCTCCACATTGGCCACATGTGTCACACACTCCCCTCCTTACACACACAGACACACACACCTGTCATGTCTGGGAGTTGAACCCCTACCTAACTAATTTATTATATTACAACACTACGCAGCTATAGTACACACCACAGACATGACTGGAATGTTTTTTCCCCAAGGGTGTATTTCACAGTGACTGACATCAGCAGGATTACCAAAGTAGGGCATTTCACCTGTACTGCGAGTGACTAGCCTAAAATGCATTGCTCCCTACACAGACAGTGAGACACACACAAAACATCCACGACTGTCATGTGTGGGTATAGAACCCCTGACCAAGGCCTATATCACACTACAGCACGGAGCAGTTATAGGTCGCACCACAGGGATTACTGGGAGTTTTCTCCCCACAGTTGTATTTCACAATGAATGACATCGGCAGGGTTGGCAAAGTAGGGCATTTGAATGTACTGCGAGTGAGTAGCCTAGGATGCATTCTCCATACACAGACATTGAAACACACGCAAAACATCCAGAATTGCCATGGGTGGTGATGGAACCCTACCACAGTTCTAAATCACACTACAGCAGTACACAGTTACAGGATGCACTACAGACATTGCTGGGCTATGACTTTCCCAGAGGTGTATTTCTAGGTGAGTGACATCAGCAGCCTTGCCAACGTTGTGTATATAAATTCTAAGGAGTGTGTGTGCCCTAAAAAGCATTGTTCATCACTCAGTCAGAGACACACCAATTCACACGCCCACCCAGTTGCCAAGTCTGGGGTTAGAACATCTATCTAATTATTTTATCACACTACAGCAGTACGCAGTTACAGGATGCACTACTGAGATTATTGGGCTATGATTTCCCCAGAGGTGTATTTCTAGGTGAGTGACATCAGCAGCCTTGCCAAAGTTGGTATATGAATTGTACGGGGTGTGAGTGGCCTAAAAATCATTGTTTTTTACTCAGTCAGACACACACAGATTCTCACATTTGCCAAGTCTGGGCTTAGAACACCTACCTAATTACTTTATCACACTACAGCAGTACACAATTACAGATCACGCTATGGAAATTATTGGGCTATGGTTTCCCCAGAGGTGTATTTCTAGGTGAGTGACATCAGCAGCCTTGCCAGTGTTGAGTATATGTATTGTACGGGGTGTGAGTGGCCTAAAAGCATTGCTCTCTACTCAGTCAAAACACACACACACAAACACATAGTTGCCAGGGCTGGGGTTAGAACACCTCCCTAACAACTTTATCACACTTGTTGGATGCACATAGTACACTCCCTATACATGGTTGAGCACAGGTAGTGTAATGTTTGGCATCCCTTTTACTGTATGTGCGAGTCAGAGAGAGGTGTCATTCCCTGGGTCCCTACTGTATCAGTGCATGTGCTATGCGTTGCCTCTTTGCCAAGGCCAGGGCATACTGGGCATGCCTCCTTCTGCCTACTGGGGCAGGCTCAGGTTGTTCCTCCTCCAAGTCACTCTGCGCCTGTGCAGGCCTTAGCACTGGTGGGGGGCTGTGTGGCCCTGCCCCATGCTGTTCCTGCTGCAGCTGTTTCCGCAGGATCATATTGTGTAGCCTGGCACATACAAGGACAATTTGGGTACATGTAGTTGGTGAGTATTGCAGGGCTTCACCGGATGTGTCCAGGCACTGGAACCATGACTTGAGCATCCCAAAAACAAGCTCTATTATGATTCGTGTTGATGCATGTGCCTCATTATGGAGTTCTTGTTTGAGTGTGTGTGCATTTCTGATAGATGTCATCAGCCATGGCTCCAGTGCATATCCAGCATCCCCCACTAGGTGACCGTGTGGGATGTCCCCATTGGCAAATGTCTGGTACAGCTGCGTCAGATGCCAGATGTGGGAATCGTAGCAGCTTTCAGGTCAGCCAGCACACACATTCATTATTATGCCCTGGGCATGGCACATGGCCTGACAGCTGATGGAGGTGAAGCCCTTGTGGTTGATGTAGACCCTACCTTGCTCACCTGGTGGTGCTTTAATGCATATGTGCGTGCAGTCTATTGCACCCACTACCTCAGGGTATTCTGCTATTTGGTGGAAGAGATGCATATTGCTGGCCAACGCCTCACGGGTGATGGGGAAATATATGTGCTCACCGACATGTGCTGACATGGCATCTAGGAAATGGTGGAGTACCCTGGATGCTGATGCCTGTAAAATCTCCATCAAATCCCCAGTTGGACTTTGGAAGGTGCCTGCAGCTAGTATTCTTAGGCCTACACATACCTTGGTATCCACTGGGATGGGTTCCCCCTCTGTTAGTTCTGTGTGTTAGGCGTGGCCGGCACAGCTCAACAATTTGCTGTAGGAGGTCCCTGTCCATCCTATAGCACTCCACTATCTCCAGCTCATGTAGCCCTTGGTAGGTTACCCTGGGTCTGTACACTCTTCTTCGTCTCCTCACTGTGGGTTGCTCAGCAGCATTCACATCCTCACTACCCTCAGCCTCTTGCACATGCTGGTTTATGATAGCAAAAGCAGCCCCTAACATTTTTTCTCTTGCTTTCGTTTTGTAAAATTTCCCCATCTGTATACACTGATGGTGCAGATTGTTTGGGAAAAACAAGGGGTAAAGGTGTTTGCATAGTTTATAGTGGTGTGCTGGGCTGGGCTGGTCTGCTGCCTGTGTAATTGGCTGATTTGGATACATTTCACCTGTCAGCTATGCTAGTTCTCCTTGATTATCTTCCTACTGCTGTTTTCCCTTCCCATTGCTTCCCTGTTTAAGCCCGTGTGTGCGCCGCGCAAATGGAGTGCTCAAATGTGCACAGAGCTTTTTTTCTTGGTTTAACTTCCTTTTTCTTCCTGTAAAACCCGGTGCGTGGCATGCACACCCACTTACACTTTGTAAAGAGTGCTAGGCAGGTTTAGACACACCCCTAACTTAGCTGTGCTAAGCTAGGAGCAATCCTGAGCCACAGGTCTCCAATCCACTTACAGTATGTCTGACCCCCCCCCATGATGTCACCTCTATCCTTGTCTTGCACCCAGCTATTTATACTCTTACACTCTTGGGACCTGCCTCACACCCTGGGGAAATCTGGGATTCACTAACTTTTCCCTCATTTGCATAGGATTGCCTGCTAATGCATAGTTACATGTCCCACACTGAGCCTCCCCCTTAGCAACCATTACTCACTGGCCAGGTTGTCTTCTGCCTGCCATTGACTTGCATGGCAGAATACTGATTTTAGTTAGAATGCTTATTTTAGGTTTATTTTCTTATTTCCCCCACCCGATCCCATTTGCGTGCTGCTGCCCTATGCTTTAACAGGCGAGATCGGCGAAAAAAAAAAAAAGTTTTTTTTTTTTAAACATTTTGCAATGCCAATGGCCTTCTACTTGGCCATTGGCATGTTTCCACAATGATATGCAGCCTTTCTTTGGAGCTGTCATAGCTCCGTTTTGTAGATTGCAGAAATGTACTCGGTTACTCACCGAGTACATTTCTGCACACTGCACTCATCCTGCACGGACAGCTGCCAGCTTCCTGGATCACATATTACCCTCATTTGCATGGTTGTCACCTGCAGAAGAGGGTAATTTGCATACAGGAACTCAGTCTGTGCAGGATTAGTCTAAGAGGTCACGTGCACGTCCCGGGAGCTCGTTCCTGGATCACACGTCGGCCATATTGCCGGAAATAGCTCTTAGACTAATCCTGCACATTCTACAGGGCTTTGTAAATCCAGGGGATTGTTTTATATGAATTAGAGAATATACTGAAACAGTTAAATGTAGAATCATTATCAGGTCCAGATGGTATTGGGCTTGAAATGTATAAAAATGTATAAGGATGGCAGAACAATTGTTTAATATGTATATTTAATGAATGGTTGAATGTTGGATTGAACTATAAGGAATAATATAATATAATATTAAAATTTATATGGAAATGGGAGAAAGAGAAGACAAAAAATAGAGACTAATAGCTCTAAATAATATAGACTATAAGATATTTATTAAAATAATATAAAAGAAATTTGACAGTAAGATGCAATATATCATGGAGGAAAGTATAGGAAAGGGATGTCAGGGATTTTTAATTATAGTGAGAGAAATTATAGATGATATAAATAGAAAGAATGAATATGCAAAACTTATGGTAGGTGACATTAATAAAACATTTGATTCTATACAACATAACATTTTGTAGAAATGCCAACTTCATGCTTCTCAAGTCAGAAGTAACAAACTTCATGACACCCATGCAGATGGGAACTGGAAGTTCAACTGCTGAATCCTACACTAAAGTGCTGTACGGGCACATTCACTCATGCATGGACTGAGCCATCTCAAATAGAACCAAGACACTGTCCTCTAAAAAAAAGGAAGCCAGTCTGGTGGTCCCCTGCCATAAGCAAGCTGTACAACAGAAGGAAGAAACTGTTGCAGAAAAGAGGAAGAACCCAGGATTCAAAAAACTTCATCAGCCTCAGTAGAAAGCTGAGATACCTCATAAAATCTTCCAAAGCTAGTTATGAAAACAAAATTGCCAAAGATTCCTAAGACAACCACAAGGCATTCTATAGCTATGTCAAGAATTTAAATGGCAATACTCTGATCTGCTCTGAGCTACAGCAGAATGGCACTAAATATACGGATCCCAAGGATATTGCCAATATCCTGGCAGATAATTCAGTGCCAACTTCACCCCTCTCTCACCCCCTAAAGGGCCCATCTCAATACTGAAAGAATGCCAAATTCTGGTAATCATGGCCACTCAGGTAAAAACCGCACTCTCCAAAGCCAAGAATACAACATCCATGGGACCAGACGACATCCCAGGCTGTGTACTGGATGATCTACAAAATGAACTGGCACCTCACCTATGTGTCATGTTTAATCATAGCCTCACCTCAGGCTTTGTGCCCACAGAGTGGCGCACAGCTATAGTCATCCCACTCCACAAAGGGGGATCCACTTTAGATCCCAGGAACTACCAACCCATCAGCCGTCAGTCTGACGAGCCTGATCTGCAAGGCCATGGAACGTATTATCATGGAACTTATAAACAAGGACATTGGCAACCTTCAAACACTGGACCCCACCCAGTTTGGGTTCGTGAAGGGCCAATCTTGCCTCCTGAACCTGATCAACTTCTTCGAATCAGTCTTCAGAGCTGTAGACGAGGGTAAGGTGGTTCACACAGCCTACGTGGACCTTACCAAGGCATTCAACACTATCCCCCACTCTGGAATCATAGATAAACTTACTAAGCTGGGCATTAATCCCTACCTCACTCGATGGGTTGCAAACTGGCTTACTGACAGAACACAGACTGTAAAAGTAGCCAACTCCAAATCCAGCTCCAGACAAGTGACAAGTGGTATACAGCAGGTCCCTGGGACCACTCTTGTTTGGCATCTACTTCTCTGAAGTACAAGCCAACACTAAGGGA
The DNA here is from genome assembly GCF_019279795.1 of Protopterus annectens. NCBI lineage: Eukaryota > Metazoa > Chordata > Ceratodontiformes > Protopteridae > Protopterus > Protopterus annectens. Next base: position 1,641,237,698 of record NC_056728.1, on the reverse strand, counting down.
CTTTGGCTTACAAAGTTTGCAGATGACTGCAAGCTGGGAGCCATTATTGAATCCCCAAATGATGTGGATATACTACAAAAGGGCCTTACCATAACAGATGTCTGGTGCCAGAGCCATGGGCTCAAGCTAAATGCCAAAAAATGTATAGTTGTTCCCTTTGGGAAAAAACACATACCTGTGAACTACCACATAGGTGGCAGTACACTAAACACTGAAAGTGTGATGAGACCTAGGGACACAGGTGGACAGTGGTCTCACCTTTGATAACCACATAGCCACAACAGTTAGAAAATCCTTCTACGTGGCACACCTCATCACTAAGGGCTTTTCATCCAGAATAAAAGGAGGTCATTGTCCCTCTGTACTCTTCCCTCGTTAGACCCATTATAGAATACAATGCCCCATTTGGTATGTACCTCACAAGACATCTGCAGCAACTAGAAAGGTCACAGAAATACCTCACAAAAAGAATCACAGGCCTAAAGCAGGTGCCTTATGCTGACCATCTAAAGAAACGCCAGCTATACTCTGTCGCATATCACCTACTCAGAGACGATCTCTGCCTAACATACAAGGCCATGTCAAACCCAGAGTTGTTGGACATACTACACTTAAAGAAATCCCAATCCCTCTGAGCCACATGCTCCAGGGATCTTAACCTTGTCATCACAATGAGTAGTACATGCTGGAGGGGTAGGTTCCTGACCCAGATACCCCCCATGCTCTAGAATAGGCTGCCCATACATATCAGGCAGAGCACCTCAATGGCCCTCTTCAAGAAGAACCTTGACAATTGGATGGGAGATAGGAAATTCACACCGGGGATCACATCAGTGGCCCTGCTAGACAGGGGTCCAGGAAAGTAAATATTTGTGTGAAGCAATAGCCAGGGAATCGTTATGGCTAGGCTTGTATAGGCTCTAGAGCCAATAGCCTAGTACCTACCTATGAACCTATGAACAATAAGATTAAGCAAGTGTGTATAACAGCATATGGCTAGGCTTGGATAGGCCCTAGGGCCGATAGCCTAGTACCAATCTATGAACCTATAAACCTATAAGAAAGGATCTGATCTAATAATAATGGAAACAAAGGATATTTGTATATTATGGAAAATGTATAGATTAATGCATAAGAAAAAAGCATTCTACCAAATGGCTGAAGGTTTTGGGCCAAAAGTAACTGTTATTTGGAACTGTTCATAATTCCCTCCACCTTGACTAAAACCTGAGTTCCAGCTGAAGAAAAGCAACCCCAGAGCATGATGCTGCCACCACCATGCTTCACGATGGGGATGGTGTTCTTTTGGTAATGCAAAGTGTTGTTTTTGCGCCAACTGTACCTTTTGGAATTGTGGCCAAAAAGTTCAACCTTGGTCTCATCAGACCATAACACATTTTCCCACATGCTTTTGGGAGACTTGATGTATTGTTTTGCAAATTTTAGCCAGGCCTGGGTGTTTTTCTGTGTAAGAAAAGGCTTCCATCTTGCAACCCTACCCCATAGTCCAGACATATGGAGAATACGGGAGATTGTTGTCACATGAAGTACACAACCAGTACTTGCCGGAAATTCCTACAGCTCCTTCAGTGTTGCTGTAGGTCTCTTGGCAGCTTTCCTGATCAATTTTCATCTTTTCTTTTCATCAATTTTTGGAGGGACATCCAGTTCTTTGCAACATCACTGTTGTCCCATATTTTCTCCACTTTTTGATGACTGTCTTCACTGTGTTCCATGGTAATTCCAATGCTGTGGAAAGTTTTTTGTACGCTATTCCTGACTGATACCTTTCAACAATGAGATCCCTTTGATGCTTTGTAAGCTCTCTGTGAACCATGGTTTTTGCTGTAGCAAGCAACTGAGTAAATGTCAGGAAAATCCTACTAGGGCAGCTGAACTTTATTTGGGGTTAATCAAAGTCTCTTTAATTGATGGCAGGTGTGTACACAAGAAGACTGAATGGTGTAATTAAATCAAAAGGTGCTTCAAGAAAGTATTAGTTTAATGGTGTGCACACTTATGCAACCAGATTATTGTATGTCTTTTATTGTTTATATTTTTCCCCTAACAGATTTGTTTGTTTTTCAATTGAATTGCACAGGTTTTAGGTCACATTAAAAGTTGGAAAATTTTTGAAATGATTTATTGTAGTCTCATTTTTTATATCACAAAATCATGGCATTTCAACAGGAGTGTGTATACTTTTTATATCCACTGTATGTATATATGCAAATAAAAGATCCCTACTCTTTTCAAAAAGAGCCATGGGGTCTTTTATATCAACCTGGGCTACCACCATCTCAAACAGATGGAGCCTTAGTTTAACATCTCATCTAAAGGATGGCACACTCAGGAGTACAGCACCACCCCATGCTGCACTGTAGTGTCAGCAATCAATCAACGTGGTGTGTAATAGAACTCACAGCCTTGTGCATCAAAGGCAAGTGAACCACTAACACAGACTTAGTACTGTCACTTTAGGACCTCTACTTCCCTGTGATTTTCAGGCTACTGAAAGACCCCCCATACTGAATGGCTCCCTAAGAGCTTAAATCTCTAATTAAAGTACACAATAAAACCTGGGAAATTCCAATTATGACGTATTTTGCAGATGATATTATAACAGCTAAAAGTAAAGAGTGGATGACAGAAATTATTATTTATTTAGCTGAAAGTTTAAGAGAAAGAGTTATGATGCTTAATAAAGAAAAAAGTAAAGGGTTGGGTAACAGAATTAAGTAACAGGTATTCAATTTTCTATAAAGGAAATATTTGTTTTTATGGATAAATTTTGATAAAGAAGATCATAAGAAAGGATGTGATCTAATAATAATGGAAACAAAGGATATTTGTATATTATGGAAATGTATAGATTAATGCATAAGAAAAAAACATATCTCAATAATTCAGTGTTGTTGGGAAATATATAACATTTATCTAGTGCCATAATGATTCCTAAAGAATATGAAAAACTGTTATTAGAAACATTTTTTTCTTTTGTATAAGGTTCAAGACTAAATCCTGTTAAAAGGGGTGTTTCATGTATGGATAAGGAAAATGGAGGATTAAGTTTGATAAATCTGATAGTATGGGCTGCCTCATTAAATTCATATAAGGTACTGAAATATTTAAATAAAAAGAATGAGAAATTAATGACAATTATATTGAAGTACAAGTACAAGGAATTTTGGAAACTATAAGAAATAATAAAATAAAAGAATGTTTAAACAAAGCGATAGAAAAGTATCAACAAAAGATAAGAATGTGGAAAATAAAAATTGATGAAGTTGAAGAAGATGTCAAAATTTTTTGTAGAGGTTGGGAATAAAAAAAATACCCATTAAGGCAAATATGCCTTACAAAAAGAAAAAAAAAGGGAAAGAATATGTTTATATTGTAAGGAAGAAGAAACAACAGAACATGTTTTTAATGTGAGAAAATCAAAAAAATTGTGGAATAAATTATGTATAGAATTTTTTTTGAAAGTATAAAAAATATGAATGATATGGATGTTATGAAAATATAAGTAAGGACTTGAAGACCAATTTAAATAAGAAAGTTTTCTATGTAATTTGGTTCACATGGAATGAAAGAATTCATGAAATTACGTTTAATGGAAAATGGGCATTGTCTCTTATATTAAAGAAGATTAGATTATGGTTATGGAAAAAAGAGTGGAGGTTGACATAAAAATGGCAAGTTTTGATGTATAAAGTATGAAAATTAATCAAAATAATTGTAAATGTGTAAATATGTGCACATGCAGTATGTATCTACAGTGAGTATAAAAAGTTCACACCCTCCCCCGTTAAAATGCAAGGTTTTTGTAATATAAAAAAATGAAACCACAATAAATCATTTCAAAACTTTTCCTACCTTTAATGTGACCTATAACCTGTACAATTCAACTGAAAAACAAACAAATCTGTTAGGGGGAAAAAGATAAAAAAATAAAAAAGTACAATAAGCTGGTTGCATAAGTGTGCACACTCTTAAATTAATACTTTGTTGAAGCACCTTTTGATTTAATTACAGCATTCAATCTTCTTGGGTAGGAGTCTACCAGCATGGCACATCTTGACTTGACAATATTTGCCCACTCTTCTTTGCAAAAGCACTCCAAATCTGTCAGATTGTTAGGGCATCTCTTGTGTACAGCCATCTACAGGTTACCCATAGATTTTCTATTGGATTTAGGTCTGGGATCTGGCTGGGCCATTCTAAAACTTTAATTTTCTTTTGGTGAACCCATACTTTTGTTGATTTGGATGTATGCTTGTGGTCATTGTTGTGTTGAAAGGTGAAATTCCTCTTCATCTTCAGCTTTCTACCAAACGCCTGAAGGTTTTAGGGCAAAAGTGACTGTTATTTGGAACTGTTCATATTCCCTCCACCTTGACTAAAGCCCCAGTTCCAGCTGAGGAAAAGCAACCCCAGAGCATGATACTGCCACCACCATGTTTCACCACGGGGATGGTGTTTTTTTGTTTATGCAAAGTGTTGTTTTTGTGCCAAATGTACCTTTTGGAATTGTGGCCAAAAAGTTCAACCTTGGTCTCATCAGACCATAACACATTTTCCCACATGCTTTTGGGAGACTTGATGTATTGTTTTGCAAATTTTAGCTAGGCCTGGATGTTTTTCTGTGTAGGAAAAGGCTTCCATCTTGCAACCCTACCTCATAGTCCAGAAATATGGACAATACGGGAGATTGTTGTCAGATGTAGTACACAACCAGTACTTGCCAGAAATTCCTACAGCTCCTTCAGTGTTGCTGTGGGTTTCTTGGCATCCTCCCTGACCAGTTTTCATCTTGTCTTTTTATCAATTTTGGAGGGAAGTCCAGTTCTTTGCAATGTCACTGTTGTCCCATATAACTGAGTAAACATCAGGAAAATCCTACTAGGACAGCTGAACTTTATTTGGGGTTATCAGAGTCTCTTTAATTGCTGGCAGGTGTTTACACAAGAAGACTGAATGCTGTAATTAAATCAAAAGATGCATCAACAAACTATTAGTTTAAGGGTGTGCACACTTGCAACCAGCTTATTGTATGTCTTTTATTGTTTATATTTTTCCCCTAACAGATTTGTTTGTTTTTCAATTGAATTGTACAGGTTTTAGGTCACATTAAAGGTGGGAAACATTTTGAAATTATTTATTGTGGTCTCATTTTTGTATATCACAAAAACATGGCATTTTAGCAGGGGTGTGTACACTTTTTATATCCACTGTATGTATATATGCAAATAAAGGATCCCTACTCTTTTCAAAAGGAGCCATGGGATCTTTTATATCAACCTGGGCTACCACCATCTCAAACAGACGGTGCCTTAGTTTAACATCTCATCTAAAGGATGACACACTCAAGAGTACAGTACCCCCCATGCTGCATTGTATTGTCAGCAATCAATCAATGTGGTGTGGAATAGAACTCACAGCCTTGTGCATCAAAGGCAAGTGCACCATTAACACAGACTTAGTACTGTCACTTTAGCACCTCTACATACCCATGATTTTAAGGATACTGAAAGACCCCCAAACTGAATGGCTCCCTAAGAGCTTAAATCCCTAATTAAAGTACACAATAAAACCTGGCAAATGTGGAAACATGGCCCACTCCCAGCAAACATGACCAAACAGACCATCCATAGACTTAAAACCAAACCACTACAATGTAAATGACCCTCCCTTCTTCACTGTCCTAGATATTTTCAGCAGGAAGTCAACAAACGAACAGCAAGAGCCTCCCTAAATGAATCAATCAGCTTAGGGTACACATTGTGCAAGTCTGATAATCTTACACATTCTCATTTCTTTAGAGAATTCTCAAGCATTTCCACATGCTCAGTTACCCAAAATGTAAGCACACAGCAAAGACAGTCTAAGACCCTTGATTTCAGTCCACCTTTTAACTTCTCAAAAATAAATTCTAAGCACATTTTAACCCTTCTTAAACAAATTCATATGGACTCACCATCTACACCCGACAATACCTGTCCTTGGTTCTTGTATCAGTGCAGAAATTTCATTTCCACCCCTCTTAAGAACATTTACAACCTTTGACTGTACACTAATACTATGCCAAATATTTCAAAATCATCTTTTGTCAGACCAACATGAAAAGAAACCAACCCCAAACTCCATTCTACTCACCCTTGGTAAAATTCTTGAAACAATATTATGGAGGCAGTTTTGCCCATTGCCTACAAAAATATGATCTGCTCTCCATCAAACAACATGGACTCTAGGCTGGTCAGAGCTCAATGATTTCTCTATGGACCTTGACTGATAACATCTTAACTAGTATGGGTAATGGAAATCTTACTGGAGATCTGTTGATTGACGTAACTCATGCCTTTAATATGGTCAACCATCTTGGATTCAGTGCTGATGCCACTGAATGGATCAAAGACTTTGAATCCAGCCATTCATTTCAGGTAAATACTGGACCTAGTTTTTCCAACAGTTCCCCTCATTCATTCTGGAGACCACAGGGCTCCATTCTAGCACCTCTTCTATTCTCAATCTTCATCAAAAAACTTCCACTGGACCTGCTGTGCCTACCACTACTTATTTATGCAAATGACATGTCCATCTATAGGTCTGATGCGTCACATCATACAATGAAAACTACACTTTAAAAGAACCGTGTTCATCTACAGCACATGTTAAACTTCAATAACTATTGCTCCATCTAAAAAAAAAAACGTTATTTGGCACTCATAAAAGATTATCCAGATTTTTCCATATCCTTTAATATCCTGGACTGTGATCACAATATCATTTCCATGAGCACATAGAAAGGTTGAGAGACAAGATCAACAGTCTACTCTTCTGGGCCAACAAAATGTCTCAGTTCCTCTCACATCCAGCAAGGGCTGCCATAGTAAAAGGCATCATCCTTGTACAACTTGACTTTGGTCTCCCCTTGTTTTCATCAGACTCTGTTAAAAACACTGCCACCCTTCAGACCCTTTCCAGTAAAATATGTAAATTCATAACTAACACACCATGGAATGAACACCACTACCTTAGTCTTTCAAAGGCAAAATGGCTTATAGTACAGGCCAGATAAAATCTTCTTCCTGGTTCATTAGTCTTTAGAATATTCAGACTTGACACCCTCTTCCCCCAATAGTTCAAACTTTTTACTGCCACACAAACCTATAACCTAAGCAGCCAAGCCAGATCTGGTCTCTCCCTACAAACCCCTTTTCTCAAAATGTACTCTAATAGCCATTGTTTTTCTGTACTGGCCCCAAAACTATGAGAGTCACTTCCCCCTGACTGAATTGATCACACAAAGAGCTCCATGTTCAAGCCACAGTTCAAACAATACTTACTAAAGCAATTTGAATGCAGCTGTTCATCTAAAGGATATGAGATATAACCTGATTTTTCCAACTACAAAGTCAATTTACCTCCCTTATACCTAATTAACCAGATTAACTCACTCATCCTAAACTGTCATTCAGTTTACCACACCATTAATGCTCTAAATTCACATAATCTAATCCCTTCTTTTTTCTTACAGGTCACTATTAGTTTTCCTAACCTAATAACTACTACCCATATTTCCAGCACTTCTACTTCTCCTACTGTAACTCTGTCCTTTCTTTTCTGTTTCAATAATGTAACTGTATATGCATATCTGGTTTGTTAGATCTTCTCTGTATATATATATATATATATATATATATATATATATATATATATATATATATATATATATATATATATATATATTGCTTATCAGATTGTCTATGCTTACTCATAAATACAAACAATTTGGTTTCTATACTGTACAACCAAGACAGATATTCTGAGCAGTACAGTCTATTACTTGCTTTGTTCACCATTCCTGGTACCACAAGAAACTGAAGCAGTAATTTCATTATGAAGCTGCTGAATGAACACACCCTAATTAAAAAGGAATAGTAAATGGAATAGTTTGTATTTGTCCCCGATATACTGATTTTTAAACCAGACATCTTAAGGTACGGGGCCTCATTAGGACTGCAGATAGTAATGTAGCTGCTCGTCGTTCATTCCCAATTTTCATTGTCACATATTAGTTTATTGTATTTAAGGCTGCCCACTCTGACATCCTACAGGAACTACTGTAATTCCTCTGTTAGCTTCCCACCCACGCATTCTGATGAATTTACTTTGTCAGTGATGGCATTTTCACAGAAAACATTTAATCTTTATTACTACTCATTTTTGCTTTAAAATGTTTATACATAAGGTTGCACAGCATATTACAAAATGTGAATTTTTTTTCACAATTGCTTCCTCTTAACTTGGATAATGTTCAGTAGGACATAACTAATCCACAAAATACACATTTATAATAAAGAGACATATGTGAATTATTTTGCTTCATCCTTTCCAGCCATCCCAGTTCCCTTGTCCATCACCTGGTCTACCTGCTCCTCCTTCCTTCCCTGGACTTTTGTTTGAGTCAACTGGAGCTGCTATAGACCTTAAGGGCGTCCTGGTGGGGCCACCAGGGTGGTGCCAGTAACTGCCCTTCCCCTGTATTGGCCAACAACTTCTGAGGGCTATGCCCCTCTATGAACCACTCCTTTCTTCAGGGAGCATCTTTAATGATCACCCTCCCCCAGGATGGGCATGCCTATCCTTCCCTGCTAGCACCTCAAATGCCTAAGCTACTAACAAAACCCAGGTTATTTAGGCCTTAGTTAGGTGTTTGTCTTTTTTGTCATGGTGCTGGTATACATGTGTGAACTCTTAAGTCACTTGCATAAGCATTCTTAACAATACTACAACTGCAGGGCAATGAAGTAAGCGCCAAAGCTCACAAATCATTTCTGTGTTGAGAGAAACAATTTCTTTTTAATGACTACATTGCCTGTCACTTATTCTACTAGCGTATGGCATAAACAATCAAGTCTCCTTGAGCTCTGCTCATGTTAGTAATCTGATGAATAGAAGGATGACTGTTGAGAAACACATTTCCGAAACAAAAGACGAAAATAAAAGGGTATACCTCTGTAGTCAATGGCATGTTTTTTTCCCACATACACAGGCAAGACTGAATGGTCTGATTAGTGTGAACATGTTTTTTTTATCTATCTTGGATAGAGGAAATATCTTAAAAATAAACTGTTTTTTTTCTGCTAAAAATCCCCATTCATTTTAAGTGAAGGTTCATAACCTCATATATCACAAAAAAATTAGAACATCAGTGTGACGCTGTTCAATGCAGAAAAATTATCTTATGACCATACTCTGTTAGCACAGAGGTTCTACACTCATCAAAAAGCCACACAAAGTGTAATAAACATCTGGTAATATCAATTGGATACAAGTAAAAGGAATGATTTGGAAAGTCATCTTGAGGCTTGGGACTTTCTTGAGATCCAAAGCCCATGCACCTATCCTCCTTAACAGAATCAGGAAGGACTTGCAGTGGCTCTGGAAGGATGTTGTCCATACGGAAATGCATTGACAGTTACTAATTGGTCAAGAGCAGAAGGGGAAGATTACCATTATTAAATGAAAATGAAAATGCAGGAAGTGAAGATTCATAAATTATGCATGGCTAGAATTGTGCAGCTATTTTATTACATTGACCTTAAACTGACTGTTTTGTTTTTGTATAAAATCAAATTTGCATTGAAGCATACAGGTCTTAAAAATGGATCTGTTACTTCATTGATGGATGGCTTTTTGAGTAAATATGCTTGCATGTATTGAAGCACTGCTCAGGCAGTATAGCATGTACCCCTTCTTAGTGACAGTCTATTTCTGAAAATTGTTTGTGAGGCTGACATCCATTGTTGTAGTGTTGAATCTGTCCTTGTCTTTTATTATGCCCTTACAAAAATGCAGTCCGTCTGTATGTTACCTCCATTTCATCTATCACAGACACTCTCATTATATTCGCTGTATGTCTGTGAGTTTGCCTCGTTAAATTTCATTTAGTAAATCACAATAATTTTTGCCATGTCCAGTTATACAGTACAGGCACTAGCAATGAGATCAATTAATTTATTCATAGAAAGAAATGTAAGCCGTGCACACATTTTGATGTTCTTCGTATGGATCCCTGCTGCAGTAGCCTAAGCTATATGAGTTATATCCTGCTAAGGACCTAACAGCTTTAAGGCACCTTCTGCAGACTCAAACCATTGTCAGCTCAAGCTGTTTTCATCCCTGATCAGACCCAACAGCTATTGCTTTAATGAAATCAACTGCTACTAAACATTTGCTTAATACTAATCCATATCCTTTTGACAAAGGTGTGAAAGCATTTGAGTAATTTCGGAAAAAAGTGCATTCTTCTGCAACACATGTTTTTAGAATTCTGAAATATGAAGCTCATATGTTGAAGTTTATGCTCACCTCTTGTGAGAATATGAGGAATGCTTTGGTATCTGTTTGCTCTTATGAGGATAAATCTGCTTTTTGTAACTTGGTGCCTTTTAAGTCTCAAGTGACTACCCATTGTTGAAATGTGCTTATGATTCTGCTGCTGCCACTGGAACTGTTATGAGGAGGTTTGCCTGGCTGCTTCCTCAAAACCTCCCACACGATGTCAAAAATTAAATTTTGTATTATCCCTTGGATGGAGAGTTAGTTTTTGACCATCTACTGGAAAGATCCTTCTTAACTGTGATGATAGAGTTATGCTGAATCATGGTATCTCTCAGGTTTCAGCCTTCCTTCTCCAAGTTGGCCAAGGGAATTCACTCTCCCCCACTACTTTGTTTTAAAGGCAGTTTAAATTGACCCAGCAAGCTGCTGCTAAGCAAACATTTAAAAAGGTATGGTAGGACGTTTCCAAAAACTAGAGGAATCCCACCACCAGAACTACGACATTTGAATAGGTCTGTAAGACTATTTACAAGACTTCTTTCCTCCCAAACTGGGAAACTCTAAGTACATCAGTGGTACTTTTGGCATTGGGGTCTCTTCCCTTCTTTTTTCAAGGAATTACGCGTCATTCGCCAGACTTAACTCTTCTTTTCCATCTTGTCATGGAACTTTGGCTCTTAGAGGGTGTTATAAACTCTCCCTTTTCCTCTTGGGAGAAAGGTTTTATTTAAAAATGCTTCTGATAAATTCTAAGTGTTATCACTTCTTATTTTGTTATCTTGTATTTTCCATTTTAGTTTTTTGGTAACTTTAAATTTAAAAAAATGCATATCAGCACATTCCTAGGTCCATATTTCAGAAGTTTCTAATGGTTTTCTGTATCTGGAACACATTATCTGGTTCTCTGTATTATCCTTTGGTCTACTGTCCACTGTTACAAGGGTATTTACAAAGTGTCTGGCATCTGTGATAGCCTGTTTCAGACTGCAAGGTGTTCACATTATTCCCTTAAAGGTGACTTGTCTTTCTTTGCAGTCGTTTTCAAGGTGTACTGAATCTTTTTCTTGAGCAAGGGATCACCTACACAGACTGGAATTGCAGGAGAGTAAACAGTTGTCTTGTCTAGTTCTCACAGGATTGTTTTTCTTGGGATGTCTCTAGGACACCGCAGTTCAAAGAGCTTTTCTTCCACAGGAAAAAGCAGAAACTTATCTAGATCTATTCCTGAACGTTTCCACTTAGAATATGATCTCAGCTAGGGTATTCCTCAGGGTTATGGGTTTCATGGCATCTATGATACCATTTGCTAGACTCCACATGATAAAAATCAGTTGGAACCTGTGCTCTGCATAGTCCAAACATCTTCATCCCTTTACTTTTCAGTTTCCGGTTTTGGGGGTTGTGAACTCTAATCCATCTCCTTCTGACAAGGATGGATGATTTCTTGGGATTAGCTCAGGGTTTATTTCAGGCTCTTGACCATTCCTGTATGGCTGTTTCTACTAAAATGAAAACAGAAAGGGGATTCTTCATTTTCTGAAAAGATTCAATTTTGGAGAACACATACTCTGTTAGCCTTTTCAGCTGGAGACTAGGATTGACTATTAAGGAGTAACTAATGTTCATTGAATTTAGCTAAGATTCTCTAGCTGTCCCTTTATGAACAGTTTTAATTATTCCTAAACTATCACTGGTTTGGAAAGGATAAGACATCCAGACAGGCGAAATATTTTTTGTTTATAAAGGGTTTATGATCAGGGAGATTTTTTTGTTGGAGACACCATATTTTTTTAAAATACAGGTCTCCTATTTTGCTAAAAAACCCAGGTCTCCCCTTCTCCCTCCCAGATACAGCACAGTTGGTCACTACAGACACCTCAGCCTTTGCTTAGGGAGCAGTGCCTATGGGATAAAGGTGCAAGGTTTTTGGAACAGAAAAGGCAGAACAAAGCACATAAAATAGAAGAGGTACTGACACTTATAAATGTTCTTTAACCTCTCATTCTTTTTGTCCCTGAGACCTTTGCAAATGTTTACAGACAGTACCATAATGATGCACTGCATGAACAAGCATGGAGAACCAGTTGTTACCTTGTGTGCAGACTAACCATGGTAGTCTGTGGTATAGCTTTTCAGAACAATTTCATTCTACAGGCATCCTATATACTGAGCAAAATTTTGAGGCAGATAAACTGAACAGGACCAGAACAGACCATGGCTAATGGGATTTGTATCAAGGGGGGTCTTCCAGTATTTGAACCTACTGTGGGGAACCCCTCAAATGCTTTTTTGGCCTCCATTTTAAACTATTAGCAGAATTCTGTTCTAGGTCTCCACTGTTGATGGCACTGAATGCAGGTACTTTTTCTTTTCCCTGGACAAGAATTTTAAACAAGGAAGAAAATAAGGTGGCATGCTTTTCCACCCTTTCAAATATGATCCAGGATCAGTCTGAAGATTCAGAAGGACTCTTCAGAGATCATTGTGATAGCTTACTTCTGGTTCAGATAACAGTGGTTCTCCATCCTTTTGGTATGGCCAGGGGCAATTACAACAAGCTCCTCACAGACTAAATCTACTCACACAAGACCAGGGGTGTTTGAAACATCCCAGCCATAACAACTATAACTGATTGTCTGGATGATAGAGTCTTAATACCTTTAAGGCACCTTTTTAGGATTTGCATCAGATATTAAAGGAGGCAACAAAATAATTTATTAGTAAACATTCAGTGCTTTTACTGCAAAGCTTCATCAGATCTGACCTTTACTTAACCTAAACTTGAAGGGTAATCTAGAAAGTCCAAAAATGACTGCTAAAAGTTCAAGAAAATGTTGCCTTTCATGTGAAGCTAAAGATTGTGGGTTGTCATTGGTGGGTATTGGCTTTCTGGTCCATGGTGGATCTCTGGGTAATAGAGAATAAACACATCTATGAAGTCAGAAAAACTGGTCTTCCTTTGATCGGAAACAACGTTTTTTCCTGTATGAGATGGCCAGCCACTTGGCTAGCATGTGATATTAATGCTTTTGTTTGTGCCTCCTAGTTCATGTTATAACATGAGGCCAGAAACCAGTTGAAACAAGATCAATAAGGGCTTTCAGGGAAACCTAATCAATACCCACTGAATTAAGTGGAGCAAGCATTACTGAGGTTGATACTTGTGAAACTACTGTGGAGTGGGAATCCTGGGAACTAATGTCTGCCAGGTGGATGCAGGTTCTGGGCACATGGTGCTTGTGACTACACAAGTGAACCTTATGCTTGAGGTGTTTAGATTTTTATTGCCAGTCATATGTGGAATTAAAATATGAAGGCAGGATCAGTTGCCAAAGATGGAGAATTAAAAGTGGAAGGTAGGGTCAGCCACTGAAGATGGGATAAAACATCCTGAGGGAATGTGCTTGGTGCTTAAAATCTTAGTAGGGACATTTAGAATAGCCAAATGAGAAAAGCCAAAAAAGATAAAATAAGAAGACAAGTAAAAAGACTGAGGAAAGCTAGGAGTTTTGTGTAGAATTCTGGACAAATGCAAAAATAATAGGGGCAAAGAATCAAAATTGTGCCATGTTTTAAAATATTTCTGGAATTCACTTAAAAAGTTAACAGAACAGCATGTCTGCATCAACATGCATTTTCTGAACAATAAGAATTATATTGACTGACATTAAACAGCTGTCATTTACCAGAAAATCAAAAGTTTTTCGAGGGGCATGGCAAAAATATGAGGGAAAAGTAGGGATATTCTGCAAAATTATGTATAGTTGAGAGGTATGGACAATAGGTAGAAAGGAAGTGCTCTTATGTAGAATCAACATTGTTCATAGGTTCATAGGTTCATACTAGGCTATCTGCCCTAGGGCATTTATAAGCCTAGCCAGAATGTGTTTGGCTTTCGCCACCCATTTTAAATTTATTTTGCTATGCCCCTTTTCGAGGTTAGATCTCCCATCCACTCATCAAGATTCCTCTTGAAGAGAGTCAATGAGGGACTCTGCCTAACCTGGACTGGGATTTTATTCCAGAGTGAAGGGAGCCTCTGGGTTATGAATCTGTCCCTCCAGCATGTCCTATTTATTTCAGTGCTGAGGTTCAAGTCTCTCGGATAGTGGGATTTGGATTTTCTGAGGTGCAGCATGTCCATTAATTCGGGTTGGACATGGCTTCACAGATCTCCTCTCTGAACAGATGCCATGCCACACACAGTAGTTTTGGAGTTTCTTTAGCCGGGCATATGGCATCTGTTTGAGCCCTTTGATCCTCTGAGGAGGTACTTTTTTGTCTTTCCAGTTGCTGCAGGTGTCTGGTAAGGTACATCCCAAAAAGGGCATTGTACTCAATTATGGGTCTGATGAGGATCTAGATGTGAATCCCTTCATGATTAGGTGGGCTATATAAAATGTTTTTCCACCACCACGTGTGGTTGTCAAATGAGATGAGAGTATCAACTTGGGTCCCCAGGTCCCTAATTACTTCTTCTCTTGGATTACTTAATATGTGGTAATATGTGGCCATTTGTGTTTTAACTTTTTTCACTTTGTTTTTGCCAAACTTTTTTTGGCAGCTTTTTTTGGCCATGGCTTGGCCTACTCTGGCACCAGTTGTCTGGAGGCCCTTGGAGGATGCTTGTGCTTGTGTCGGCTGTATTATGGCACCCAGTTTGCAGTCACTTGCATCTGCAGTCAGCCACCTGTTGGCCTGTGTGTGCCCTCCGTGAAAATATATATAATAGACGCAGGGACCAGGACTGAGCACAGGGACACCACTTCTGTAACTGGTTTTGGAGTCTGACATGGCTCCAGCAATTTAACCATGTGGGTTCTCTGTCCTTGAGCCAGTTTGCAAATCCATCTAGACATAGGGGTTTATATTTAAGCTGGTGACTTATCTATAATGCCGAGGGGTAGAGGGTGTGTGTGTCATAGCTTTGCCGCCAATGGCCTTGGGTTCCCTCGTTAAAGAAGAAACTCAAAAGAAGAAATCAACCAGGTTTAAGAGGCAGATCTCTCTAAGTTTCTAACCGTTCCAGTTTGCTGTAGTCCCCAACATCTTTATTTATGAGGTCCATGATGATCCTTTTCCATAGCTTGCAGACCAAGCTAGCCAGGGCTTGGGGGCTATAGTTTCCAGGATCCGCTGAGGGCACCCACCTTATGGAGAGGGACCACTGTTGCTGTAGTGATTAGTTTATGGTCTGATCTAGTGAGTGAGGGATATACACTTCTGGTGGGGAGCAGAGAGTCCCATGTTTGGTGATGAAGGTCCAGTATGTTTTCCCACTTCTGGGGTAGTTGAGTTTAAAAGCCCAATATAATGGTGTTTTGGAGACCTTCATTCCAGTGTTCTCAGGAAGGAGGAAGTGGGAGTGGTGGGTTTGGGGAGGGTGGTCTGGTCTAGCAGGCTATAAACTGGCAGTTTTTACCCACTGTTAGTTGCACATGGATAGTCTCCTGATGCGTCGTGCTTTGCCACCACCTGGAGGTGTGGGTATCTTGTATAACCTGGTGTGCTGTAGTGCTCTCTCCCGGAGCGGGAACCAGGGTTACTGCACAGATATCGATATTTCTCCATCTATGCTAAGGTTTCGAAAAGAGTGCGTTCAGGTTTAGACTTAGACTTCTGGCGTTGAGTAGCATTACTCTTTATCCCTGTGATACCTAGATACCTGGGGTTTGTCTTTTTGCCTTGCCTAAAAAAAAAAGGCACTATGGGGTAGCAAGAGCCTTTGCCAATAAGTGACCTGCTTGTGTGTTGTATGTGGCGGATCCTAGCACCCGACAGGCTGCGTCACCTACAAGGTGTGCAGGTGTGTACAAGTGTATGTGTGTGTTGTAGTCTTTGGCTGCACTGCTTTTGTCACATGTGTGCTTTTTGATATGTGTTGGCACGTTGTTTTGTTTTGGGGGGCTGGCTGCTTTTTGGAGCTGCTTGCTGCCTGCTGCTTCGGCAGATCTTTTTTTTGAGATGATCCTGTGTTGTTTTGTGTGTTTATGTGTTTGGTTTGCTGGGTGGGTGTGTCTATGGTGAGACTGGAAGTATGGTTTCCCCTTCCTTCTCCTGACTGGTTATGCCAGTTGAGTTGAGAGAGAGCTTTAGCCTTTATATGGTTGGTTCTCTCACACATCTGTTGGAATTTGGTTGGAGGGGAGGAGAGAGTTGTCTGTTGTACATGAGCAGTTGTAACATTGCCTCAAAGATTCCAGATTCACCAGCTGGACGGGAGAGGAGTAGAATAATATTGGAAATTAATTTAATAATTGGAAACCAGGGCCAGTGGGGAGTGAGGGTGTAATTTTTATTTTTAGCTTATATATATAATTTAGTGAGAGCAGCAAGTGCCAGGTAACTGGTGCAATGTACAGGTAATCTAGGTAAAAAAAATGCAAACAGTAACTTTCTTTCAAGTGAAAACAAGGAAATAAGTACAGTAAGCAATGCAGATATCACTAGTGAGCCACAGAATTCAGGGAAATAACAAGCAAACAAACAACAAGCATATAAACAAAGCTATATTCAGCAGGCCTGGATCTAGTCTATGCTACAGCAAACAAGGTGTACCAATTTCAGTAAGATACAGTTCAAATATTCAGGCACTATAAACCTTTAACCAGAAATTCCCAGCTCAGAAGGGCAGAGTCCAGCCTCTTCTCCCACAAGAGTGCAGACCACAAACCTTCTTAATGTAAAATAACTGGCCTGAAGCCCAAGTGCCTAAACCAGAACTAATACACTTTAAGAATAACAGACACTGGGCTCTCAATCAGCAGTTCCCAACTTAGAAGGATGAAAGTTACCTGTCCTGCCACCACAGTGCATGCCACAAACCTTCCTAATGTAAAACAACTGGTCTGAAGCCCAAAGCTTCAGCTTAAAGCTTAAAGCTGTTAAGACACTTTATTCTGTCATGTCAGACTTTCTGATTGTAAGTGTGGCAGAATGAAGTTCTAACAGCTTTTAAAAGCTGTTTTCCTTCTTCCACTGTTCTTTGCCAGTGGGCACTGTCTGGTTTTAGACACTAGCATGAGACCTATCTTAATGATGCTTAGGTGTCCTTAACAAGCTTTTGTTAGGCATCCCTAAGTGCTGTTAAGATCAAGCAAGTGTATCTTTTTCCTGATTGTGGAGTATAAGCCTTGAGCTCGATGCACTACAACAGAATTGAACTCAGTACAGCATGGTCATATCCTAAGGTATCAAAGGGACTCTGTTTAGCTGCAAATCTATTAATAACTTGTGGCTGCTTTTCAAAATCTTCTGGTTTGAGAGAGCTCCAAAATTTGCCCTTCCAGGAGCTTATTTCGTCCTGTTCACATTTCCTACATTTACTGGTGAAATCGGGAACACAGCGCTTAGTCTCTTAGGTGTATAGAAGTACTAGTAGAGGCATTTACACTCAAAATCTAAAATTTTCTTGACTTAGCTGCATATTTAAATCCAAAAGTAAGGCAAGTACTACCATGCTGTATATGAAGCAACTTCACTTTATTAAAACAATAAAAGCAGTATCATAAGCGCTTTCGGGTAAATCCCTTCATCAGATGATAAAACACTAGTAAAAACATAGTATCTAACATAGTACAACACAGCCAATGAACATCAATAGTTTACCCTCCTTTTTGCTAGAGCTGGTTTTAAAGGGACAAGGCACTCTTTGAACAAAGTCTAAGGAATACATTTCTATTGAAAAAAACTGTGGCATTAAATGGGTTCTTAAATATCTGAAATGAGTACTTCCCCACAGTGATGGGTATATTTCTCTTAACATTCTAGATGGATTATAAGTCTGCTTCAGCATTTGAGCTTTAGTTATGATAATCATATAACCAGAAAGCAAATTAAATAAGGGAATACATTTGATTAAAGGGTTTGTTAATAAGTCCAAATGTCATTTACAACTAATCCAAATTTAATCTTACCTCCCTGCCACACCCATAGTATATCCTTTCAGTGTAGAAACTGTAATGCCAACAGCTAACAATTTGATGTAAAGAGAAAAAAGAAAGGGCGGGGAGAAGAGACAGTCTTGCCTGGTGACAACCATTTCTGAAGAGGAAATGTTGCATGCATTTCTGAATTTGCTTTCACTTGCACGAAGGAATGATTCATAAATATCACAGAGGAGGTGGATAAATTATATGTAAATCCAAACTGCTCCACAGCCCTAAAGAAATATTCCCAGTTTACCCTACTGAAGACTTTATCTTCCTCTAGGCCATTACATGGGAACCATTCCTTACTGCTTCAATTATAATAATCAAAGACTTGCATATATTATCACTTGTTTGGTATCCTGTAATAAATCAACATTGATTCATGTGTATCCACCTAAGCATATTATGAGATAATACATATATGAGATGATAGGACTCTGGAATCTTTTCCCTGCTATAAGATTATGGAATTTATTACTATGCGACACAAATATGATCCCCAGACACTCTTAAAACATGTATGAGCACCTACACAACTGTTTGCTTTAGGAAGAAAAGTTCCATGCATACTATCACAGTAACAGAAGTCAAGCTGATACACAAGTGAATCCACTCTCATAGGTTGACTTTCTGCACCTATGGTGCACACTGAAACTGCTACATTCCTTTGCAGTTCTGAAGAAGTCTGTTTTACCTAACAAAGGATAAAAGTGCTAACGTGTATTTTTTTATTTTTTAGTGTTTGGGCTTTTTTTATTATTTTTTTCATTAAACAAATTTAGACCACATGCCTGCTATGGTATTTCCTCATCAAGATTCATCTTGTGCATCTGTGTTGAGGTTAAATATAATACTTGCACAGTGAGAAGCCAATATGTTTTGCAAAACAAATTTATTCAAGTATTGCAAGTTTTACTTCAATTTTACAACCTTGTCTTTTGTGGACAGGTACTCAGGAGGAATTTGGTTTATTTTTAAATAACCTTAACAGAGCACCCCCTTTCTAACTTTCATAGCTATGACATGTAAAACCATTATTTATTACTTAAAAGTGTAATTTACTTGAGACCAGGACCTTACAAAATTTCATTTCAGACCTTATGGAACAGTTACTTTCATTATATTGTTAGATGGGTCACTAACTGGCTCACTGATGGAACACATATAGTCAACAATAGGGGAATCCACTTCCAACAGCAGACCTGCAACCAGTGGTGTTCCACAGGCGATCAGTCCTGGGACCATTACTGTTTGAAATTTATTTCTTCAAAGTACAAGCAAAAACTAAAGGTCTGTGGCTGACAAAGATTACTGATTGCAAACAAGGAGTCTCCAGACTAGAATAGAATCGACAGAATAGAATCTCCAAATGAAGTCAACATCCTAGAAGAGGGTCTTACACAAACAAGTGATTGGTGCCCAAGTCATAGCCTTAAACTCAATGCAAAAAAAATGTATTATCATCCCTTTCAGTAAGATCGATGTTCCTGCTAACTACCACATCAGTAGCAACACCCTAAGTGCACACTCAGTGGTGAGAGGCCTGGTCACACAGGTTGATAAGACTTTTACTTTTGATCACCATGTCTTTACAGTGGTAAGAACGGCATTCTATATTGCTCATCTCATAAGTAAGAGCATTGTCTCCAGAAAAAAAAAAGTTGTAACCTCCCTGTATTCTTCCCTCATCAAGCCAATAATTGAGTATGATGCTCCTTTTGGTATGTACCTTTCTAAGCACCTGGAGCAATTGGAGAAACCACAATGGTTCCTCCCAAGGAAAATTCAAGGTTTTTAGCATCTGTTCTATGTGAATTATTTGAAATCACTGTCACTTTATTCTGTTTCATACAGAGTACCCAGAAGCAATCTCTGCCTTGCATATAAGGCAATCTCTGATCCTGCTTTATTGGAAATGCTGTATATCCATAAGTCAAATGGTACACGAGTTACTTGGTCTAAAGACCTTAACCTGGTATGTGACATTACTAGATCATGGAAATAAGGGTAGAACTTGGCTAGGCTTGTTGTAATAGCCCTAGGGTCATTAGCCTAATAACTACCTATGATCCTATGAATGGCTATTTATATGTTATTTATATTAGCAGTCATCCATAGTTTATTGTAAGGTTTGATAATGCAGCACCATACCTTAATTAGCTGGAAACACTGTATGCAATGAGACTGAGAAATGGAAGTCTTAATTACCCAAGCTCATGCTTCAATAGGTGACAGTCTCTCCTGTATGACCCAAGTCTCGTGCACTGTTCAGCATGAATTCTCCAAGCACTGTAGCTCATTTAATAAGGTTTTATTAGATGTTCATAATATCTAAAACACTGTCTTCATTAACAGTAATGATAAACAATTCAAATTGCTGCACATCATATTCTGATTGTCCTAAACAACGTAAACTGACATAGTCTCACTAGATTTTCTGTACTTCTCTATGCTCCCGTTTCTCTAGAGAGCTCTTCTTCTAACAACAAACAAACTTACTAATCTTAACTGCCCTGCTGTCCTGAACACAACATATTATATAATAAATGAGACACTATTTCTCCCTGGGAGTTCCACCTGTAGTTACCTTACTTGGACATGGGCATTAGGTTTATGCTGTAATCATGGAAATAAGATAAAAAAAAAATATTTGGTAAACCTGCAATTTTAATATTGACCACTAGGTATCACTTGAACATTTATGGCCTGTTTGGATTGAAATCTCTTAACTTTATGATTTGATTTCATATTACCTAGATTTATAGTCTTTAGAGTATTCAAGTGAGTGATATATTTAAAACTTGTACATTATTTAACCCCCCTTTTTCTGTAGGAAGAGGTTTTGAAAAATTTAGTTGTATACTGTACCATGCTTTTTCTGAAACTGGCCCTTCTCTGCAACCAAGGTTTTCTTAACATAGGGTTAGTCTGCAGACATATTATACACTCCTCCTGAATTTCTTTACTTTTACTTACTTTCGTTTTATTTAAAACTTATATTTTATGATAGGCCAAAATTCCTGAAAACATACATAACTTAGTAGCTGATGGTTGCACTTTATCTGCTAAGCCAATAATTTTGGCATGTAGGGCAAAAGTGCCCCTTGTTCTGTTTTATACACATACAACCTTACTCCAGGGACTGGACTGGTAACTTTGCATTGTGGCCTTTTATTAGCATTTTCCTGCATGCCTTGGATCATTGCCAAATTTGCCTCAACTGTTGAACCCACTTGGTTCCCCTGTTATACTTTTTACCTTAAGTTTCTTTTACTGCATTGGATATAGAGGAAATCCCCTCCTCGGCAGCTTTTCTGTCACATATTGTATAGCCTATCAAGCATGATAGCTATTTTCTGAAGACTAATTTGAAATCTGCACTAAAAAGATAACTTTATAAATGGTCTTGAAGCATAATTACCATATTCTATGTTAACTTGTGTCTGTGCATTTTATTTATAATGCTACTTACCTTTTTTAATCTTTTATTAATATTTAATGAACTATAATAGTTTGCTAAACCTATACTTTCTGTATTTTAAGTTTATACCTTTGCATTGTCTGTTAGTGTCCTTAATTCCTGACTAATGTAAAGTGTACTGCAATCTGTAAACATGCACTGTAATCTGTAAACTAATTAACAAATTAAGCCTGCCCCATTATGCCTTGACTATTACTATCACTACCTATTATTTGAATAACAAGCCTGTAACAAAAATAATTCTGTTACTTTACCCTTAACTAATGACTGAATAATGTAATAAACCTGTTAGAAATAAGCCCAAACAACTATACCGCCAAGGATTAAGACGCCACTGTTCGTAACTAATCCAAATTAAAGCAAAACTTATGAATGGCAACACACACGGTTGACTGGTTATGAATAAAACAAATATTTATTGCACAAAAATAAAAATAGAGTCAGTAAGCGCTTTCACATGGAACAACCATGCTTCTTCAGACTGTTAAAACATCTCAATGCATCATTCATTTTAAATGAAAGCAATTAAGTCATTAGCAAATAAGATAAAACATTGCAGTCATAGCTATTAATTAATAAAGCAGCTTAAAAAATATACAAATATTCAGATCTACCTGGCATACATTACAGCACTCAAAATAGAAATGTAATGATTACATACCACTCAATATTCAATGCATAACCCACCCATAAAATATAGACCTGCAATATTGAGAATTGAGAACAAAATTAATATTTCAGGTCTATATTTTATGGGTGGGTTATGCATTCAATATTGAGTGATATGTAATCATTACATCTCTATTTTATTTTGTTTTTTAAGCTGCTTTATTAATTAATAGCTATGATGACAACATTTTATCTCATTTTTAATGACTTAATTGGTTTCATTTAAAATGAATGATGCAGAGGAAGACACCAACCAGGATTTCCTGGTTGGTGTCTTCCTCTGCTGCTCCAGTGTTTGTTTTTTATTTGGTTTTCTTCACTGGTGGTCATTTTTATTAGTAAAATGAATGATGCGTTGAGATGTTTTAACAGTCTGAAGAAGCATTGTTGATCCATGTGAAAACGCTTACTGACTCTATTTTTATTTTTGTGCAATAAATACATGTTTCATTCATAACCAGTCAGCTGTGTGTGTTGCCATTCATCATTTTTGCTTTAATTTGGATCTGTTACAAATACGTCTATCACTTTACCCTTAACTAATGATTGAATAATGTGAAATATTTTGAGATTTGACTGAAATGTACAATACCTTGACTATTACTATTACTATTATTTAAATAATAAGTATATTTTAAGATTTGATTGAAAGGTACTATACTGAACACATAACTGAATATGAATGTCATATTCTGAAACTTGACTGATCTTTGCATTAGCATTTACTGAACATTTAAAAATAGCTGCGTATATTTTGAAAAATAAACAAAAAAAAATAAAAGCATAACTGAAACTGGTACATGTTATATCCTAACTAATACTAATACTAATAATGTATGCTAATACAATTTGTCTGAAACATGAAAACATTTTGACAATGTTACCTGAACACAAATAAACTGAAAATCATTTGAACACAGATAGACTGAAAACTACTACTAAAACACGAGAACATTGTTTAAAACGAATAACCAAAAGGAACGGCAGGTGCAAAAAGTCAGTTATAACCAAAGCAAGCACCCAAAATCCAGGGACTATGTCACGAACAGTTTAATAACAAGTAATAACGCTGAAATATTCCACAACACGTTTTCGTCCTTGACTTCATCAGATGAAATCACACCAGTGAACTCACATTATATATATTTAACTAATTACAAAATACCCAATAATAAAACAAATCCAATCAAGCAATTTCAAAGACAATTTAAAAAATATATATACAAGCACCACTGTGATTAATCATACCCAGTTGAAATAATTACAAATAAATAAATGTGTAAATGTATATAATATATAAATATGTATGTATATATAGTTTGTATAAACATTTCTAAAATTCAGTAATCTATTGTGCTATAAAAATTCATATAAAATATACCCAAATAAATAAATAAAACAAAAAACTGGGTATGATTAATCACAGTGGTGCTTGTATATATTTTTTAAATTGTCTTTGAAATTGCTTGATTGGATCTGTTTTATTATTGGGTATTTTGTAATTAGTTAAATATATATAAGGTGAGTTCACTGGTGTGATTTCATCTGATGAAGTCAAGGACAAAAACGTGTTGTGGAATATTTCAGCGTTATTCCTTGTTATTAAACTGTTCGTGACATAGTCCCTGGATTTTGGGTGCTTTCTTTGGTTAACATTGTTTAAAAATATCCATACTTGCTTTAAGCATTGAAGAAATAACTGAAACAACTGAAACACAGACAGTCAATTTCTGTCCCACAGTTCTTTGCCAGATTTTGCTCTGCATTGTTCCATTCGCTGATAAATTAGAGGAAGTTCTGCTTTAATGCTGAAATGTCTTTTTTTATAGGCATTTTAAACCTCTTCTTTTCATTTCTTGTTTGATTGTATTTAGCATCAGGTCCTTCGAATAACATTTGCATCTTTAACAATTATAATCTGATAGCATTGCTTATTGGCCTGACTTTATTTACATTTTGTCTGCATGAAATGCAGCTTTAACCACTATAAACTGGCAGCATTGCTTGCTATGCTGACTTTATTTACATTTTTCTGCATAAAAATAAACATACGTTTTTCTGCATGAAATAATCTAATAAAGTCTAATAAAGTCAGCCCATCTGTTCTATGTGGATCATCTGAAATCACTGTCCCTTTATTCTGTTTCATACAGACTACTCGAAGATGATTGCATATACGTCAATCTCTGACATTGCTTTATTGGAAATGCTGCATGTCCACAAGTAAAATGGTACACTGGTGACTAGCTCTAAATACCTTAACCTGGTATGTGATATTAATAGAACCTGCTGGAGGGACAGATTTGTCTCTCAGAGGTTACTACACCTTTGGAACAGACTCTCTCACTTCATGTCAAACAGCATATCGCTGGCTTTCTTCAAACGCAATCTGGACAATTGGATGGGTAAATATAATTTCACCCTGGGTGTTCCGCCTGTGTCCCTCTTGGACAAGGGCATTAGGTGCTGATCATAGAAATAAGGGTAGAACTTGGCTAGGCTGGTTGTAATGGCCCTAGGGTCATTAGCCTAGTAACTTCCTATGAGCCTATAAATGCCTATTTATATGTGCTAACAGTCATCCATAGTTTATAAAGAATAATATTGTGAAACATCAGTTAAGCAGACTGTCTATGATGATATCAAGTGAAGAAGAATTTATGACCGATGGTAATTTTTTGAAGAAATTTATTTTAGATAGATTGAACAAAAAGATATGGCTGAAATTATCAGCGCAATGAATTAAGTTGAATAGGCAAAGCAAAATTTCTCCAGTTCTGGGAAATGCCAGTATGAATGACAAACATGAATACAAACTGTGAACTGTGCCTTTGGTGTAACTTAATCCATTTTTTCTAAGATGCTAGAAATATAATCTGAAACAACTGGAGATATTTCAGGCAGCAATGGTTTGACAAAGGCAATGGGAACAAGTTTTAAGTTTTTCTTTTGCAAAAGAGACTACAGTTTCAAAGAATTATTAGAGAAGCTACTTCCTAGCAGTGTGGCAAATAAAAAAGGATGTGCATATTGCAGGTATATAGAGGCAGGAGCTCAGGATGCAAAACCCTTGGTAATGAGATGTGCCACATAGAAGCACTTTCTGACCACAGTGGCAATGTGGTGGTCAAAGGAGAGGCTGCTGTCAGCCTGTGTCCCCAGATCTTTTATAATGCCTTCAGTGTTCAGT
Organism: Protopterus annectens; assembly: GCF_019279795.1. NCBI lineage: Eukaryota > Metazoa > Chordata > Ceratodontiformes > Protopteridae > Protopterus > Protopterus annectens. The sequence continues at coordinate 1,641,212,080 of NC_056728.1, read as the reverse complement.
GGGCTCTCATCAATGTGGCAATTAGTGGGAACTGAGTTTTTCCCAAAGGGGATGACGGCACATTTCTTGGCATTAAGCTTAAGGCCATGGTTTCGACACCAGTCATTGGTCTCAGTGAGGCCTTTCTGTAGGATGTCTGCATCACTTGTGGAGTTAATAATGGCTCCCAGCTTGCAGTCGTCTATGAACTTGGTCAGCCAGAGTCCCTCCGTGTTGGCCTGGACCTCTGAGAAATAGATGCCAAACAGGAGAGGACCCAGGACCGATCCCTGTGGGACTCCACTCATGACTGGTCGACATTCTGATTTAGAGTCCACTACTTTCACACTGTGGGTTCTATCTGTGAGCCAAATTGCAACCCACCTAATGATATAGGGGTTGATGCCTAGTTTGGTGAGTTTATCAATAATTCCTGAGTGAGGAATGGTATCAAAGGCCTTGGCCAGATTGAGGTAGGCTGTATGAACTGCCTTACCCTCATCCACAGCTCTGGTGACTGACTCAAAGAAGTCAACCAGGTTGAGCAGGCATAATACCTTTCACAAAACCAAATTGTGTGGGATATAGAGTTTGGAGATTCCCTATATCCTTGTTAATTAGGTCCACAATGATGTGCTCCATAGCCTTACATATCAGACTTGTCAGGCTAATGGGGTGATACTTTCCAGAGTCTGTAGTCGCTCCTCCTTTATGGAGAGGGATGACTGTAGCAGGACATCATTTGGTAGGGACAAAGCCTGAGGTGAGGCTGTGAGTGAACAGACCACACAGATGTGGTGCCAGTTCACTTTGTAATTCATGTAGAACACAGCCAGGAATATTATTGGGTCCCATGGAAGTTGTATTCTTGGCCTTGGACAATGCAGCTTTAACCTGTGTTGCAGTAATGCTAAGTGCCTGGCATTCTTTCGAATTGTGATTGGTCCTTTAGGGAGGGAGGGGTAAAGTTGGCACTGAATCTGTTGGCCAGTATGTTGGCAATATCTATTGGCTCAGAATAGGTGGTACCACTATGCAGTAACTCAGAGCAAATCTGGATATTGCTTTGGAGATTCTTTTTTTTTTTTACTAAATATTTTTTTTTATTATTTCAAATAAGATGTCTTAAACATTACATGAAATAAAGATAAATAACATATTTATAATTCTAAAACATTACTAACTTCAAACCATTATATAACTATTTACATTGGTGTCTATGCAAATAACATTGAAATTCTATATTATATAAAGTTAGAAACATAAGATGATATATCTTCTTCGATATTTTCAAGTATTTCCAGTACTTTCATCCAAGAGTAATAGTAAGAAGTAGATCTTTTAGTTCTGTTCTTCACTGTTAATATTTCCATGTGAGCAACTGTTGTTGTTAAAGTCTCAAATTCCTTGAACGTAGGCGAAGCCTCATTTTTCCAGTGTATAGTTATGATTTTACGTGAAATTGCCAATAGTGACCATAGGATTTTAGTGTCTTTTTTGGTACACAGTTTGGAATAGGAGAGTTGAATAAAATTAAAGACTTTGTTAATTGAAAATTATCATTATAAACAGTCTGAAAAATAATTAATGGATTTCCAGTACATATTGAGACATATACATTCATAAAAACATGCTGCCAATCTGCTTTTATCTTGGTATGGCATCTCCAACATTGATCTTCAATAGAATACATTTTGGCTAACCTATGTGGTGTATAGAAACTTCTGTGTAGATATCTCCAAGTGAATAATTGCCAGTATTTTGATAATGTAGAAAATTTGGAAGATTTTAGAATATTACTTTTTCTTCTTCAACTGGAGGATGGTTGTTTATTAAAGTATAATAATCCCAGTATGATTTTTCATGATAGTTTTTGTTTTTTAACAATTTTATAGATATTAGACAAATAACCTGTACCCTGATAAGGCTGTTTTGTGATAAGAATAAGGTATTCAATGAGTTTTGGAGTTTCATGTCTAACTGACGGTTGCATTTGTACTATTTTATTTATAAGAAAATGCCTTAGATTTTGTAAAACAGCCAATTGTCTTTATTTATATTATAATTATAAATTATCTGTTCCTTTGTTAGAATTTTCCCTTTCTCTATAAGTTGATGCCAAAAGAGTAATGTTTCTTCTTTAAGTATATTTATTTTAGATATTTGGAATGTATCTAGAATATTTGGTGTAAAAGCTATAGGAAAATAAGAAAAATCCAAGAATTAATATTTGGTATTTTGTTTATATATGTTCTGAACACTGAAAGTGTAGAACTTACATAGTTTGATGGCAATTTATTAATATTATTCCTTTTCCTAAAAATAATCTTTTTAACATCCATATAAGGGTGATGGTATTACTGTTAAGTTGTCTTGTATGTGATTATAATTGATTTCTATGTAAATCTGCTCATGGGCTTGTTTCCATATAGGTGTGTATGAATTATTTAACCATAGTGTTATGTTTTTAATAACAGATGAGGTAATATATAAATCAATATCCGTAAATTAATTCCACCATCTTCCCAATCTGGCAAATGTTTATTTAAGGCTATACGGGGTTTATTTGGAAACCATAGAAAATTTAAAATTAGTTTATTGTATCTTTGAATAATATATTTGGGAGGTGGCAATGAAAAATTTTGTATTAAGTATAATATTTTGGGAAATATGATTATTTTAATAAGATATAATCTGTCTGCTGTTGAAAAGATATATTTATTCCAGTAACCAATTGTTTGTTCTATTTTGTCTAGTATTTTATTATAGTTAAATATTAGAGAATCTGTTAATTCATTGAGTAGATTTATTCCCAGATATAATAATTTACTTTCTGTTACTATATATTTGGAAAATCTTTTGTTTATATTATTTTTTTTTTACAATTACAGGGCATAATTTTAGTTTTGTTTTCATTAAATTTTAAGCCTGAAATATTTTGAAATGTATTCATGGAGTTAAATAGAGCATCCAAAGACTCATTTGCATCTGAGAGAGTTAATAGTATGTCATCAGCAAAGAGTTGGATTTTAAGGTTTAACATTTTATTAATACAAATGCCCTTTATGTTATTGTTTGATCTGATTTGATTTGCAAAGGGTTCTATGAGTAATGCAAATAACAATGGTGATAAAGGGCAACCTTGTTTAGTTCCCTTTTTATTGTTATAGGGCCTGATCTATATGATCCCAGTTTAACATATGCAGTAGATTTTTCATATAGTATTTGGATAAGATTATTAAAATTAGAAGGAAAGTTATATTCTTTTAAAACTAGTGAAAGAAAGTTCCAGTTAACCGAATCAAAAGCTTTATTAATATCTAATGAGATTACATTTAAATTTAGGACTTTATGTTTGCTATAATCTATTAATGTTAGTATTCTTTTAATATTATCTGAAGTATTTCTTCCTTTAATAAAACCTGTTTGATCTTTGTGAATTAAGAAAGGAAGAAAGTGTTTGATCCTATCTGTGTATATAGCCATAAACATCTTGTAGTCTATATTGAGTAATGATATTGGCCTATATGAGGAACACTGTTTCTCATCTTTATCTGGTTTGATAATTGGGGATATCAATGAATATTTCCAAGAGGGTGGTATATTCAAATCTTTATTGGCTATATCATATACTTTTAATAATAAAGATATGGCTTGATTGGGTATTAATTTATACATTTCTGGTAGCATATTGTCTGGGCCAGGTGCTTTATTTGTCTTGAGCTTTTTAATTTGTGATTTTAATTCTGTCATATTGATTGGTTTGTTTATAATGTCTATTTGTTCTTGTGTTAATTTAATATGAATATTGTTTTCTAAGTATTTTTATATCCTTAGTAGGTGTATCTTGAGTATTTATGGAATTATCAATGTTAAATTGGAGTCTGAATGCTTCTAAAATATCATTTAGTTCCGTAACTCTTTTGTTAGTATTGGGAATAAATATTTCTTTTATTTGCTTAGATTTAATTATTTTTTGTTCTAATAGTTAAGTATCTCAGGTGTGCTGAATTAGTAGAGTATGAGTTTATTTTTATCTTTTCTAAGTTAATCATAATCTTATGGTGTAGCAATTCTGTATACTTCTTATTGATTTGTGTAAGTTCTTGAACTTGAGTAGCATTACCCTTTTGTATTTCCAGTTTCAATTTATCTGCTTTGTTTTGTAAGTCTAGCATATCTTTATTCCATAACTTCCTTTTATTTATGTACCAGGATAATATCTTCCCATATGTAACTGCTTTTAATGAATCCCAGACATATATTTCTGAAATATCTTCTGTGTAATTTATTTCTAGAAAGTTTTGATTGTTTCTTCATAAAATTCTTTGAAATCTCTCAATTTTGTGATGTAGGAAGGTATCCTAGTAATGGGATTTGAATAAAATGGTGTAAGCTCTATCTCAAAGACTATGGCATTATGATCAGATAAAGGACAATTTATGATTTTGACTTTGTCAATTTTTGTTATTAGGTCATTGGCAACATATATTCTATCAATTCTAGAGTTAGTTTTATATCTATGAGAATAAAATGTGAAGATTAGTGAGTCTGGTTCTGCAAATTCATTTATATCTTTTAAATACAATGTATCTATAAATTTTGATAGTGCTTTAGAGATGGGTTGTTTTCTTTTTGGATTTAGAATCTGTATCTTTTCATTCATTATACAGTTGAAGTCTCCTGCCAATATCAGGCTACCCTTAGTTAAATGAATTATCTCTTCAAAATGCTGTTTAACTGTTTTAATCCTAGTCCTGGGATCCAATATAGATTTACTAACGTATAGATTCTCTTATTTAACTCTATTGAAACTAGACAAAACATACCTGATGTATCTTGATGAGTAGTAATTATTTTAGGTGTTATAGCTGAGTTGCGAAGTAGTATAGCTACTCCTCTTTTTTTGTTTTGTATTGAGAGTTTATTAGTACTGTGTAATTATTAATATTTAAGTTGTTTATATCTCTATCTAATAAGTGTGTTTCTTGTAAAAAGACTATTTGTGGTTTATGTAAGTTTATGTACTTGAATAGGCTTCTCCTTTTATTACTATTATTTAGACCATTAACATTTATGGATAAACATTTCATTTCCTAGTTTTGAGTTTGTTTTATGTGTGAGTTTATGTAAATATTGTTTATTCTTAGTTCCATCTTGGATACAGAATTCAAAAAGTTTTTCTTGTATGATTTTTGCATGTTTCTGAGTGACACCAAAGTGATAGAATAAAAAAAAACAAAGAACTTCCAAACTTGTAATTCTTAACCTTAAAAACATTCCCTATTGCTATGAGGTAATATACCTCTTGTTTGGTTAGTGAATCTAACCAAACAAACTTTCTACCCTCACAAATAATATTTGGATCAGTTTCTTTTATCCTCTTAGTTTTAAATAAAGATAATTGAGTAATATATTAAGATAATCTAATCAGCTAAAATATATACATATATTCTTTACTCATCTTATTGTAATTCAATAATACTTACTTCTAAGCAGGTTTCAGAAAGGTACAAATATTTAGATTAAGGTAGTATCATTTCAAAATAATTTAGGGTATTAATAAACATCATGTTAAAATCTATAACTGTATATTTCATACATCTGTTGAAAACTATTTACTGACATTACTGTATAATACAGTACCATTGTTGTGCAATTGTTTTAGACTACTCAAGTCCGAAACCAGTGTTTAAATTAATATTTGCAAAGTCATATTGGAATAAAAACATGAATAGTTCTGAAACCACATCATATTTCATGTTTAACATAAGCTGAAATGCGATACAATGTATAAGTATATTAATATTTCTTTAGTAGACATTAAATATGTTCCTCTGATTGCATTTTTCAGCTTTTCAATGACAATTCCCATGGCTGGAGACAACAAGATCACAATTTAGACAGCTCCCTTATCCAAGAGACCACTCATAATGTTGTTACCTGATTGAGTGTCTTGTTGCCAACACTTCCATCAACCCTCAGAGGGACCCTGCACAATGAAAACTGACACAGTACAGAGGTAAAACTGCAGCGCACTTGACCACACCCTCAAAGCAAACATCTATGTATATCACACATCAACTCCCACAGCTTAGACTGACACCCAACCAGTGAGTCTATCTGCTGACAACAAGTGCTGGAGATACAATCCTGACCTACTCAACACCAGTAATTCAATCCTATGACTGAACAAAAGTATACTGGAGAACACATCAAAACAATGGAAGCTGCCAAGATTCAAACCACCATGTACGAAAATATTACAGGCCAAAATTCCCAACCCATTTTGCAGCAAAGAGACAAAACGTATTCAAACCATGGGGTAACACCTTTACCACGCCAAAAAGGTGTCCAAGAAGCTTGTTTTTCCTCCAACATCGGAGGACAGCCACGATGATCCATGCACTGCAAGAGTACCATTTTATCCTGGCAATTGCTTCACGACTGTATATAGAAACATTTAATCCAAATCATTAACTGGCACCACAACAATATTTCTCAGAAAAGCTGTTTTACAGCCAATGACCAGACAGAACGCATCATTGAGAGGATACATTTATCAAATGTCAAGTGCCCCAGCCATAATACAAGTGTCTCCTCAAATCAATCCCCAACGAATCTACTGCCCACCAAACTTGCAGACCAATACTGGCATCCTTTCATGCAGTCACATTGAAACACAAAAATACAGGTCCGCTGATCAGGAACAACCAGGCTCTCAACTGCCAGACAACACACCCGTCTGCAGAAAGGTCCAAGAATCATAGTTGCATTGTCAAGCATCCTTGTCCACACTAACAGTAACATGATATACCCATACACTAGTATTGTGTCATTCTTGATAATGTAAAAAGCCAGGCAATATTATAAGAAGGGTGAAGCCACAGCCAGGCAACATAACAAGAAGAGCACAGCCGCAGTCACCATTCAGATGAGCAAACGGAACAGCATGAGCCATCTAAGGATGGATAGCCCGTTGAGTACCTGCCACAATGCATGCCCATAATGCATGGCAACCCAGTAACAAATTAGGGTGTGGCCTAAGCCTCTCCCCTTCCACTCAAATCAGATCCAACACAATATGTGTGTAGAACACAGATGCTTCGACAAAGCCCAAAGCCACATGGGATATAAACATTGTATAATTGACACACGGGTCAAATCCACTGTTGTTATGTTACTCATTATAGTTGCCTATACAATCATTGCTTCCACTTTCTCCATCTAGTATACCATACCGCCATCTAAATGTTTGATTTGCCAAATGCACATCCAACCTTCTTGTTGCATCCCACCTGCCCACCCGAGGGCATACCTTGGCAGCAGGACATCAGTAGTATTCTGCAGGAGCACCAGCATGGGAAATGGCAACCCTCCCCAAAACAAACCTGTCAGTTGCTTGACATTTACTAGTTTCTTTAGAGAATTTGTAAAACAGCAGTGATTTTATTTGCTGATGATTAATTTCTGCTTTTAAACTCTGCTGTATAAAACATAGTAAGGGATAGCTAAAATGTCTGGAAATCTAAACTGATAGAAAGACAAGCAGATATATGTCCTTATCTATCAAGGTGCTAGAAGACATCAGTAGCCATAAACTGAAAGTGCTTCAAAAATAAATATCTGTGTATATTTATATGAACCTTTTATATTATTTATGTTTCCTTAGAAGGAATTTAGGTTTCTGTATCTTTAAATGTGAACCTAGCTTTTTTTCTGACTAGACGTCAATTAGAAAGAGTCAGGGGATGGCGTACACAAGTAAATGCGACAAGCAATAAGTAACTCAAGTTTCTAGTGATGTTTGTGGCTGTTAAATTGTCTCGAGAACCAAGCAGGAAAAGGTATGTGTTTTTTCTTTTTTCTTTTCCCTCCTCTTATTTGGTGACAAACTCATGTAGTGGCACGCAAGCACTCTAGTTTATGGAGTAGTGTTCACAACTGTCAAACTTTGCATTTTAAACATGCTATGCCTTATTTCTCTACAAAAGAAAAGACAACAGGATATCTAAGCTAGTCACAAGCATCTTTCAACTCCGGATGTCTGGAGCCACAACACACATGACTTATAGCCTCAAAATATCACTTAAAACATATTTTTCACTGGACTATATCAGTATGTGCATATGGGTCAAAGGCAGAACATCTTTTAAGATTATTTAAAGTAGTCTTATGATACATCCTAACTGAAATACTTCATTTCAAAAGCAACACATTTCTGCCCAGCATTAGCGTTTATCCAAACAGGGACACTTTTAACTTATAAAAAGTAATACTATCAGGGATGTAACTGATAATAAGTTATATAGCAGCCATTACTATACCTATTAAGCAATATAACCATATACTGATTAAAGTATTATAAGCTAATGAAGATTTTATAAAAAGAAGAGAAAAATAAAAACAACAAAACACAAAGAGAGAAAATAAATAAATAAACTATTTGGGAACATTATTATGCATTGATTACTCTGATTAAGAATATGAAAATAATAGATGGATAATAATGAAAAATGGAGTAATGTTTAAATTATGCTTAGTATATTGATGTGATTTGAGATAAATGTATTTACATTTATGCTAATTTTGACATTTAAAATATAATTGAAAACAGTACCTGTTTTGGTGTAACTTGAAGACAGTAAGAACTTTTCTTTTGTTGTTAGTATTATTATTTAGATTTTACAGAATATAACATATGTAAGATTATTTGTCCTTTAGTTTTTTTTCTTTTGCTCAACAGTTTTCCAATTATTTACTTCAGCATTTCTCTTGTACTTATTGTCCAGTCCATAGATTCTTCATGTGTTAGGATGTTGTTGTTGGTAAGGTATTTTATTGCTGAATCTACTGTTTCAAAGATTTTTATTCCATTTGGTAGAAAAACTTTCAGTCTTGCTGGAAATAAAAGATGGACTTTCAGTTGCTTTTTCTTCAAGGTTTTTTATTGGTAGAAATTCTTTTCTTTTGAAACCACCTTTGTAGAATAATCATTGTCAAATCTTATTAATGAATCATTGTATTTGATGGGAGAATTTGCCCAAGCATTTCTTAATATAAGATCTTTATCTTGTGTAGAAAAAGTCTCACAATTATAGATCTCGGCTTGTTCTTACCGGAGAAGAAGCATTTCCAGAAGCTGCTAGTGATCTATGCCCGTTCTATACCATATGAAAGAGCTTCAGGTATTTTTGTTACATCTGGTATCCAGGTGGTAAGAAAGTTTATCATATTGTCCCCTTCAGATTTTTCTGGTAGACCATATATTCTAATATTATTTCTTCTTGTTCGGTTTTCCATATCATCAAGCTTTTCTAGTAAATATGTATTCTGTTGAAGTAAGAATTCAGTTTGTTGTTCTTCTATTTGGACTCTAGTGTCAATGTCACTTAATGACTGTTCAATAAGTGATATCTGTCCTTTCTGCTGTGTAAACATTTCTTGAAGCTGTTCCAGTTGTTGTGAGCACTTTTCTTTAAAAGTATCTATTTTATTGTCCATCTTGTCGATTTTTATTGTAAGTTCCTGTATATTTGTAATGAGAGACTGCAGGTCTTTTTTGAGAGAAGAGTCTTGTGCTGTATTCCTTAGATGACTCATGCTGTAAAGCTGATATTGGTGCTGATTTTCCAGTAATTAATTTGACAGGAATTATTCAAGTTCTGACAATAAAATTTTTCTTATAGATGCTCAGAGTTATTAGAAATAAGTTAGTAATAAAAATTTCTTCAAATTAAATATTATTTTGTAAAATTCCTGTCAGTAATTGTATTGAGGTAAGAGAGCTGAAATGAAGTGCAGCTATCAGTTCAGCATCCTAGCCACGCCCCCCGCTTTGGAGATTCTTGATATAACTATAGAAGGCTTTGTGGTTGTTTTTAGTGTCTGCTGCAATTCTGGCTTCATAGCTGGCTTTGGAGGTTTGATGAGGGATCTCAACTGTTTGTTGAGGCTAATAAGGGAATTTTTCCAGTCTTGGGAATTCACCTTTTTCTGCAACAGTTTCTTCTTTCTGTTGTAGAGCTTATTAATGGCAGGGGACTACCAGATTGGCTTCCTTTTTTTGGATGAGACCGTCTTGGTTCTGTTGGGTATGGCTAGTTCCATGGGTTTATATATGTGTTTGTACAGTGCATTGGTGTATGATTTGGCAGTCATGCATCTATTTTTCATTGGCATGGATGCCATGAAGTTAGTCACCTCAGTTTTTAGGAGTCCAAAGTCAGCTTTGGAGAAGTTTTTCATGGTAGATATCTTTGCGGGGGGTGTGGATGAGCTGTGGATTTCCATGATGATTAGTTTGTGGTCAGATCTAATCAGGGAGGAACTGACTATTGGTGGTTGGATCTAACTAGGGAGGAACTGACTATTGGTGTAGAGTAATGGTTGCCCATGTTAGTAATAACCAGGTCAAGGATGTTGCTTCCTGTAGTGGGGTTAAGAATGAGCTGCGGTAATATTACAGACACCTTTGCAGTATATCTGAAGATATATGAGTTCCCTTCACTTTCCCAGTGGCTAGATAGATTGAGTCATGACCTACAGTTTAGTAGGTCCTGGGTTCAAGTCTTGAACAGTAATAGCTTTTACATATACTGCTGTGAAACTGTGTCAGTTGACTTTAAATTCAATAATTGTTTAATTTAGAAAAGGTGTGCAATGCTAAGCATCACTTAAACATGGTCAGTGGTCTTTTGGTGTTTGTGCATTGCTAAGATTCTCTTGAACATGGGTTGTGTGAGTCTGCGAGATGCAAAGATGTGGCGCATTTTTGAAATTACAGTATGGTGTGCAATGGGGGAATGTAGCCTATTTAAAAGGCAATAGGCAAGAATTTCGCATTATTCTTTGGAGTCTGACCTTGACTGTGCATATGGATGCTGTCACGGAGGAAGGTGTGTGCTTTACAGCACAACTGTGGGGTGTTCAGGAATCTAGGGTTTTCATTGGACTCCTGATAGACAGCTATGGACCCTGGCTGCTGCAGGGCAAATATCAAGGCTCAGAATATAAATCTGAGGCCTGGGATCATTTGGCCAGGGACCCAACCAGTGCAACTGGTATCCCCCACATTGCTGAGCAGTGTTGTCACCATATCGAAGGAAGAGGGGATACTTGGATCCAAGAAGCACGGGATGGGAACACCCCAAAGATATGTAAGTATGTTTTCTAGTAATTTATAAATATACAAGCTGAATCTGTGCAAAACTGGTATGCATAATAGTTTCCTTTTCTTACCACAGCTGCAGAAGAGAGGGCTTGCAATGTCCGTTCCATGCAAGGCATTTGGCCAGGATGAGGCAAGCCCATGGTATGTAAGAAAATCAATAAAGTAATAAATTAATGCATAGCTTAATAATAAAATAAAGTAAATACAGATATTGCAGTCTTAACAGTCATGTATGAAATACCTTGACATCCTAGACTATCATTAATGTGTCAGTGCATAACTGAACTGTAAAGCAAGTTAAAGCAAGTAAGCATGCAGTACTGTGTAGCATAGCTTCCAACCATTAGTTAATGTTGTGGTATACCCAGATTAAGAGTCAATGTTGTGGTCTGCTCATTGTCTGAAATATGCTGTAGATTGCACTCAATAAATGAATAGGGTAAACATGTAAGTTAACAGAAGTCCTAGACAGTTATCCATATGTAAACAGGCAAGATATGAAACAGCATGAATCAATAAAGTGTAAAAGGAGATGGTGCTCTAATAATTTAGTTTTTCAAATAAAATGTTCAGTATCCCTGTAGTCACTGCTTGTGGGTTCTAATCCCACACTAGTAAACTGAGAGATTCTGCAGTATTCATACGGTTTTTGCATGTCATAAATAAATGCTGTGGAATACCCAGATTAAGAGTCAATGTTGTGGTCTGCTCATTGTCTGAAATAGGCTGTAGATTGCAGTCAATAAATGAATTGGGTAAATGTGTAAGATAACAGAAGTCCTACACAGCTATACATGTGTGTAAATGCAAGACATGAAACAACATGAATCAATAAAGTGTTACAGGAGACGGTGCTCTGATAATTTATTTTTACAAATAAAATGTCCAGTGTTCCTGTAGTTACTGTTTGTGGGTTCTAATCCCGCGCCAGCCAAGTGAGAAATCGTGCAGTTTTCAATACTGTTTTACCATATCATAAATAAAACATAAACATACTTGCATGTGAAGTGCACACCCATAGACCTGAACCCTGTCTGTCCAGCTGTCAAGTGTAATCAGTGCACACATACAAACATACCTCTCAACTGTCACAATTTTTGCAGAATGTACTGAATATCACCTCATATGTCTGTTTGGTATATGACATTGTTTTACTGGCCAGTCTTTGCCACATTGCTGAGGGTCAATGTCAGAAAAAAATGTCAGTCCTCTGATTTGCAGATATATGACATCACTCGAAATGCAATTTAATGGCAAATCTGTTATCAGAACACCTTGCTGCTATTGTAAGAGCACACTATGTAAGAATGTTCCCTGTTGTTGTGCCTTTGTAACTCCATTATGTTTGGTTTGGCCCATAATGTCCTGTACTAAGAAGTTGAGAGGTATGTACGTTGGACATCATATATACAATATAAGCAACATAAAATGATTGCTGGATGCAATATGATCTGTACTATAGTGTGTGTGTGTATAAAGAACAGGGTAGTATTTCAAATAATAAATGGCATAGCAGTCATTAGTCTCACAAGTGGAATCTAACATATCTAGAAGTATGTAGCTGTAGTATGTTTAGTGATATTATCTGTGAAGTTACTAATGTACTTCTTTTTTCTCTCACCCCATCCCTTCTAATCTTTTATTTATTTAATCAATATATTTACTATTATCATTTGATATTATCATATTATTTGTTATTACCTGTTATGTTGGCCTTATGCATAATTTAATATTGCTTTGCTGTTAAAAAGCTTTCATTTACATTATTTACTTTTATGTTCCTCATTATATTATTTTCGATTTGTTTCCATTACTCATTATTGTTTTCTCTTATGTTATTAATTGCATTTGTTGAGTTATGTTTATTTTTCCTTTATGTTTATATTTTATTTATCACAGTGCAACAAGGTAGGCCAGTTCCCAGTGATCCACCTACCTTGGCTCCCCCGGCTGAGGTACCAGGGCCCAGCACATTTGGACTGCAGCCTGGTGGCACCCCCTCTGCTGCCCTTGCACTACCTGCTCCATCAGGTTGTTCCAACCCACAGGCTGGGTCTGGAGGTGGAGAGGATGCTTTCATCACCCGAGATCAACTGCCAGGCAAGTTGCATAGGGTTGTGTGCCAAACTGTTGGTGAATGCGTGTGCCAGATGGAGAGCATGCTGTCCATCCTGGAGGGACATTCTGTCCCCAGGCACTGGAGTCAACTACTGCCTCCTCAGGAGCAGTAAAGGTGCAGTGATGACAGTCCCATAGGTGGGGACTTGAGTCACACTGCTACTGTGTCTGATATCCATGGGACTGCGATCCCCCAACACCCCCCCACCAAGGTGTTCATCCCTTCCTTCTGTCTTGTCTGTCTTGTCAGTCTACAAATGCTGTCACACCTTCCCAACATACCTTCCCCACAAATATCTATGTACCTTCCCCAGCATTCCACTCTCTCCTTAAAAAAAAAAGGACACCTGCCCCCCCAATATATATATATATATATATATATATATATATGTATATTTATATATATTGTCTCATACATAGCTCTCCATTTTGCACACGTGTCCACTGGACACTCTTAATTTGGTCCAATTGGCTTGACAGCGCACTTATGGTGTCATCACCCCTCTGTCTCTGGGGGTAACAGTCCAAATTCAGCTAAAAATCTTTTCAAGTACACAGTTGCTGTTGCTGAAGAAATGGTTAGCTATGGTTCTTTCCTACACATTTCCTCCACACACCTACCTGCCTTTCACTATGTTTTTCCTCCTGCTTGCACCTAATTTCACCACTGTCCTATCTCCCCAATGTTCTTCTTTTTTAAAGAATTATTGTATAATGCTGCGCTATGTGCAGTATCACTGAGCTATGCTAAATGACAGTGTATTACTACATGTAATTGAAAGCATAATAATCACGTTCAAAAAATACACCTGCACCCTCTTTTGAGCCCAAGACCATTTCACTTGAATAACAGTGCATCAACCTGCCAAGCCACACAGTCACTTAGCACAAGTGTTTTAAACAAAACATAGTAATTGTCATTTTCTCGTCATTAGGCATGTTTACGTATACTGCACATTGCACCACATCACACAGCAATCCGCTAAACAATTAATGGAAAAATAGGAATTTAACTGGGACTCTGGTAGAGAAATACATCACTAAAAAGCCATTCACATAATAATAGATGTACGTGAGGTATATAAAAGCAGGTAACTGCGTAATTATATGTACATCATGTTAAAACACACTTGGTAAAATAGTGACTCTGTAGCTCAATCTGTTAAATGCTGTGTAAACATTAATTTATGGTCCTGGTTTCAAACACAGCTGTGTCTAGCATTTAAAATACATGTATGTGTACATCACCATTATAAATAGCGATATGCATGACTGTCTCATTACCTATTTATCCACCCAAAGCAGTACAGATGGAATGTCTGGTTTTAAATAATGGAAATGAGAAGTCTACAGATAAGACCATATTTTAACTGTTCCTATTACAACCCTTGAAAGTGCATAGAATGTCAGGTTATGCATTAGCATGAATTCCCAGAGGAATTTGAAGTATATAATTCAAATGTGGCCCAGTAATATCAGACTGCAGCCCACAATGATTTGCTAGATATTACAGACAGCCACAACTGCACAAGTAACATACCGATATGGAGGTCGTGCTAGAAGCAAGGGTTGCTAGCACACACATTCCAGATTGCTACCATGACATAGCACATGACTTGGCAGTTGTCCAACTGGTTAACATAATGGTTAATGTACACCCTACCTTGTTCTAGGACACATCAAGCATGTTGCCTTTTGCTCTTTTAATGATGCCTTTAGTTAACATACTTACCTTAAACACATACCTTCATTTCCAGTGGGATGACTTCCCTCAATCTGGCTCTGGTTGTTCACCAAGGTTGCCACAGGTCCCACAGTTACTCTTAAGTG
The DNA here is from genome assembly GCF_019279795.1 of Protopterus annectens. Classification (NCBI taxonomy): domain Eukaryota; kingdom Metazoa; phylum Chordata; order Ceratodontiformes; family Protopteridae; genus Protopterus; species Protopterus annectens. The sequence goes on along the minus strand of NC_056728.1, from coordinate 1,641,196,980 downwards.
TTGTTGTCTTGCACAGCCTTCAGCCTCTCTGTCTGTACCTATTGCCTGCAGCAGCAGCAGCTTCAGCACGTAGCACACACACCTGTATGAAAAAAGTAGCTGCTACAAACATTCTCTCTGTGCTGATGTAGTATCTTTACCCCAGTAATTTCCACCCCAAGATATGAGAAGGGATGGAATCTACATTTAGGCTTATATCTTATTGAATAGTTGCATGGAATTGACTGATTATACTGCAAATCAGCTGTGTAGGCTGCATGTAGCATCTCTGAACCATAGACTGGTTCAGAGGCAATCACCTGCTAATGAGAACCATCTTAAAAAAGCAAACTTCTAGCTAGGGGAACCGGTGTGTATGAGAGTTAGTTTGTATGGTTAGCTCATTGACACATTAGATATATAGCAGTATCTTTCAACAGAGGAGTATTGTACTCCATCAGGTATGTAACCATTTTGTTTCCAACATGATGCATATTTTTGAATATACTTAGGGAGAATGGGGGTTACATCAGTAAGCCTTTGTCAGAACTGTACTAATGACATGGAATTGATCTACAGCCGTGTTACTGTTACAGAGGATGTAGAGTACAGCAAGGGTATAATGCTGTGTGTTAACTAGTTACATAGGTCTCCTGGATGTTACCTTTGATATCAGTTGTAATAGTACTATAGTACTAATAGTTCTGCTATTTTGTTGGCACTGTTGTCTATACATATCATATGGGGGGGGTGGATTTATCCTGATATGGGGTACACTACAATGGACCCATGTGTTGGATGTGTAATCATACGTCAGTATCTGTCATGGCACAAGCAAAAATAGGTCACTATTGCTACTATCCTAGTTGTATCCACACCCTTTGTATGTTTGGCAGACTGTTGAATATGAGATGTGTAATCAAGCGGTGAATACTGATAGCTTCCTTTATTACTGTATCTCTACATACTGTACTCCCACATATGTGATCCTGACATATGTTCTCATTTATTTGTATTTCAGGAAATATCATGCATGCACGACACAGGGCACCATTTACTGAGGCAGAAAACAACCTCATCATTGAGGCTTTCTGCCAAAATTACCAAGGCTTGCTGTCCAGAGGGAGGGCAAATAGGCCAGAGTGTAGAGCCCTCTGGGATGAACTGATACATAACATCAATGCCGTGGGTCAGCAGAATCGTACCTATGAGCAGGTGCAACACCCTGCCACAGATATGATAAATTCAGCACGCAGATGTGTAACTGATGTGGCCAGGAATTGTCAGGTCACTGGTGTTGGGCCTGCAGCAAAACAACCACAGAAGAATTTCTGGCAAACCTTGCAACATAGGACATCTCCCAGGTATCCATCAGCCAATGTGTTTTAGACATGGGTGCCACCCATTCCTCTCATGAGGAGTGTCCAGGCATGCTTAGTTAGATCAATATTGGAATACTGTTACATATTACAGTGCTGTTGCCATTACCACTCCCTCAAATTTTATCAGGACTGTCAGGAATTGGAAGAGGCTGTGCTCCTGCTGCCAGTAAGCACAAAACTGTTTTGTCAGAGATGTAGATACAGTTCAAAGTATTCTCTAAAGTGTCATCCCAGGCCTGCTGGCTGGATTGATGTACAGTCTGCACAATTGTCAAATGGACAGATATTTTCTGAATGTCCATAGTTTAGAGACATACTCTTCCTTGTAGATGTGACCATAGTGATTGACTTGACAGTATTGTCAGGACACTACAGATTGCCATAACTGTCAACTGTGCAGATTTTTGCAAAATGTCAACAGTGTACATAATGTATGTTTTGTTCATGAGATTCTTGTTTAATGAATAATTATTTCCAAATAATTACAGATTGGGGATAGAAAATAATGTCCTTATGTCTCATCAAACTAAACAAACAACTCAGAGGACAAATAAAGTCTACCAAAGCCAAATTTGAGATAAGTTTAGCCTCCCAGACCAATGACTGCCACAAAGCATTATTTAACTATGTCCACAATCAAAAAGGCAATGCACAATTGTGTGCAGAGCTCATTGTAAATGGAGCCACCTATATTAACCCAGAAGATATAGTAAACCTGCTAGCTGATAAATTCAGCTCCAACTTTACTCTTCTCTCCTCCTCAACCTTCCCTCAGGAAATATCATCAAATATAAATCCCCCTGCTATCACTAGGGAACATGCCCTTCATGCTCTCTCTAAGACCAAGAACACTGCATCAATGGGCCCAGACAATATCCCAGGATGCCTTCTAAATAGCATGAAACGTGACCTATCAGGGCCTCTGGAATTGCTATTTAACTGTAGCCTCCAAACAGACTTTGTGTCTTTTAAATGGGGAAAGGCAACAGTCATCCCTCCACACAAAGGTGGGCCATCTACAGACCCTGGAAACTACAGACCCATAAGTCTCACTAGTCTTATGTGTAAAGACATGGAAAGAATTATCATGGAGATGATCAAAAGAGATATAGTAAACCTCCAGACACTGGACTCAACTCAGTTTGTTTTGTCAAGGGCAGATCATGCCTACTCAACCTGGTGGACTTCTTTGAGAAGGTCACCACAGCAATGGATGAGACAAAGTCATTCACACTGCCTACCTTGACCTGGCCATTGCATTTGACACAATACCCTACTCCGGCATTGTTGACAAACTCAAGAGGTTAGGTACAAACTCATATATCAGCCGGTGGATAACCAAATGGCTCACAGACAGAACCCAGGAGGTTAGAACTGGGGAGTCTACCTCTACAAAATGGCCAGTCACAAGTGGAGTCCCTCAAGGATCAGTCCTTGGACTGCTTCTTTTTGGCATTTACTTCTCAGAAGTCAAGGCCAATGTCAGTGGTCTTTGTCTGACAAAATTTACAGATGGTTGCAAATTAGGAGATGTCATTGAATCTCACACTGCCACAAATGTTGTCCAGGAGGGGCTGACACAGACAAACAACTGGTGTCAGAGCCATGGACTAAAAGTAAATCTCAAGAAATGCATAATAGTATCCTCTGGGAAGTCATCCATCACTGGTAACTATTATATTGACAACACACCCCTTAGAGTTGACCCAGTAGTCAGGGACTTAGGGACGCACATAGATAGTAATCTAGCCTTTGATCATCACATGTCTACAGTGGAGAGGAAATTATTTTATGTTACACAACTTGTGAAGACTGGTAGAGAAGGGTGAAGGCTGCCAGCCTAGTCAAACAGAATTTGATACATAATTCTGGCATTTGTAAATATAGATGTAAAATACAGGTTTGTTGTTTTAAATGTAAAGAAATGCTGTTACAAAAATGTGGCAACAGTGTTCTCTACTGACCCAGTAAAAGCATGTGGTGACCCTTTCAAGGGAACAGTGGTGCCGAATAGTCTAGATGAAGAAATTATTTCTATTGTTTTAACCAAGAGTTAAATTGCTCGACTTAAACATACAAATGTATTTTTATTGCTCTGTTCCTGACCAGCTGCAAGATAACAAAAGGGAGATGTTAAGAATGTAAATGTAGTTAATGTCTCAGCTTGGGAACCAGGAAAGTGTAAACAAATAATGTAATGTTTTATCAGAAGTGCAGTTTCAATTTAAACAGTGAGAACCAGAGATTATTAAGCATTTTGATATTGGACATCTAACTCAGCACTGCCTTGCTCTATGTAAGTAAGTTACTTTAGAAGTGTGTTTTCTAGTAGAAATAGCTAGGACTATAAAGATTAGACTAAGTGTTTTTCTGTTATGTCAAAACTGTACTACGGAATTATTTTAAGTTTCTGTGTGATCTCTGAACTCTTGAATAGCACTGTGGTGTAATAATATTGTCTTGTGTTTTTAGCATTTATTATTAAAACTGCGGTGGTGGTGCTGTGGTAGTGTTGTCGCCTCACAGTATGACGTTGTCCTGTTCGATTCTCAGCTAGAGCATCTTCTGTGTGGAGACATGCATGAATGGGCGCACCTTTGTTGAAGATTGTGCATCAGAGCTGGCAACTCAGCATGTAAAAATCTACTGCCAATCATTAGCGGACCGGAGTTCCGCTGTGGCAACCCCTAACCGGGAAAAGCTGAAAAACACAACAAGAGCATTAAATATTTTAAAAACCTTTTACCTGTGGCTGGTTTGTGTAGCAATAAGTTAAGCTCTAGGGTACATTGCATATTTATAGAGTTTATTGTACAAGGTCACTCTAATAGGCCTTGACTGATTAGTCACACCAATTGGATAATAATATTGCACAGTAATAATTGGACACCCTTTTAAGGGCTTTTGGATAGCTGATAATTATTAGCTGGTGGTGGCAGTAATTACTATTGTATAGTCTGGGTAAAGGGGCCCAGATGGAGAATCTGTGTCAGCCTTTCCCAGGAGTGTCTGTGAAGTTATATAAATACTTTTCTCCAAGTGTGTGTGTGTGTGTGTGTGTGCGTATGTGTGTGTGTGTGTGTGTGTGTGTGTGTGTGTGTGTGTGTGTGTGTGTGTGTGTGTGTGTGTGTGTGTGTGTTTGTGTCTGTGTGTCAGCTACTTGGGCAGGGACACGAAACACTGGTTAGACAGAGAGGGTACTGGAGGTTTTAGCTTGCCAGCTAGGCTGAGATCTGGACCCTATAGCTGTGCCAGTGGGGGAGTCTTATTGGGGACCTGGGGAGCAAGCGAGCAACCAGCCCCAGACTGACTGTGATCTCTGTGTGCACTTAAGGTAAATTGTACTTTACTGTCTGTATTTGTCATCTTTTCCTCTTATATGAGATGCCCTCTCTGGTGTTAGTGGTGAGGATTGAGGCTCCTTGATGGGCCAGGGCACGGGTGTCACATGTGGTTTGCAGTGGTGGGATCCACTTCACATTTGTGGTGGCGGTGGATATCCACATCACATATTAATTAGTTAGCAAATACTAATTGTCTTGTAGTGGTGTGGGTAGCGTGAATCCTGTAGCTTATGTACAGTGATCTCTAAAGGTGTTTTGTACTCTAAAACAGCCACGCAGTAAATACTCAGAGTTCAGATCACAATTGTTTTATTTCTTTTGTTAGCTTAGTTAGTCAGGGTGAGCAGGCAGCATGTCAGCAGAAGAGAATGGAAAGCTGACAAGGAGCCAGCTGGTGGAAATGTGCCAGGCTAGGGGACTGGTGCATGGAAACCTGACTAAGGCAGATCTGATTACAGCCTTGCTTACAGCTGCATCAGAAAACAACATCCAGGAGGACAATCAGACTGGCAGTGGAGATACAATATCCTCAGAGAATGGACAGCTCAACCTTTCTGTGAAAGAGAATCAGACTGGCAGTGGAGATACAATATCATTGGAGAATGGACAGCTCAACCTTTCTGCAGTGGACTTTAAAATCCAGCTGGAGCTAAAGAGACTTGAGTTGGAGGCCAGACATTTGGAGGTAGAAGTTGAAGAAAAGGAGCATCAGAGGAGGCATGAGAGGGAAATGCTGACTCTTCACCAGAGTCATGGAGGTAATGGGGAAGGGAGTAACTGGACCCCAGAAGCACAACAGGTCAGTAAATTTCTTCCGCAATTTAAAGAGGGGGATCATTTTGATAGTTTCATTCATATGTTTGAGAGGGTATGCAAACAGTATAGTGTTGACCAAAGGCTCTGCGTATGGTTCTTGACCCCCTTACTCCACGGGAAAGCTGTAACTTTTCTGGCAGAAAATGCCTGACTCTGTTTTTATTATACTGCTATAAAAAATGTCTTTTAGAATGTTTTAAGCTAACACCTGAAATGTATAAGAAAAAGTTTTGTGAACATAGACACAAGGCAGATGAAAGTGTGCGTGAATATGTTGCTGAACTGAGCACCTATTTTCATAGCTGGGTGAGTGGATGTCAGGTCACCACTTTTGAAGGGCTGGCAGACCTTTTGGTGCAGGAACAAGCCCTTAGCACTTTGCCTGAGGACATGAAGATCTGGTTAGCTAATAGACAATGTGCTACTTCAGATGAGTTGGGGAAGAAGGGAGACCTATACCTGGCCAGCAGGGCAGCCCTGCACAGGAAGGGGATCCCAGTACTGCTCATGGGTCTAAAGGAACCCATGGTGGGCAGCACAGACTGCCACAACAGAACCTGCCAGTAGCATCAGAAGCCACTAGTCCAGGTACACATCCAGGAGCTAGGGTTAAATGTTTTGAATGCAGCCAGTGGGGCCATGTGGCATACAGGTGTAAATGGAGGCAAGGTGGGGAACCAAAGGTGAGAGAGCCAGTAAGTGGGAAAGACAAAATGCCAATAGTAGGTTGTCTTGAGACAACAGGGGTACTAAACTACCATCCTGCAGATGTCCTGAGAGGGGAAGGATTTGGATGAGGCAGTACCATGTACTTATGCAGTTACATGCAGTGAGGCTAGGAGACAAGCATGTGGGTCTGGTAGCCTGGCAGAGACCCAGACAGACTGCATACTTGCAGCCAGGACTGGTGAGGTGGTTGCTTCAGGGAGGGAGCTACTCTGTAGCAGTGAGACTGAATGTAAGCCACAGCTGCTTGTGGGTACTGATGTTCCCTTGGACAGAGTGACTGCAAAGGTAGAGGTGAGTAGTAGTACCCAGGCTGACAGTGAGGCACCGCTGCCAGAGGATGCCAGACTTCCTGTGGAAGGGGAGCTGGGAAGGGTTACAAGGAGAGAGAGTTGAGACAGGCTCAGCTCTCAGACCCTACATTGCAAGGCCTCAGGCAGGTAGTTAGGGAGGCACCTGAGTCTCAAGGGAAGGGGGAATCTGTATACTGGGACAAAGGGTTACTGTACAGAGAGTGGACCCCTGAGGGAGGGCTAGAGGGTGAGAGAGTACAGCACTTGGTAGTGCCTAGAGCCTACTGTCTGGTGCTTCTAGCCATAGCCCATGATATTCCCTTTGCAGGTCATATGGGCATAAAACATACAAAGAGATGTATTATGCAAAACTTTTATTGTCTTGGAATTTCTAGAGATGTAACAGAGGTACTGCAGGACCTGTGAGCAGTGCCAAAAGGTAAGCAAGGCAGGAGACAAGGTGAGAGCTCCTTTGATGCCTTTGCCTGTGATTGAGGAGCCATTTCAGGGGGTAGCTGTAGATATTGTGGGTCCTCTGAGTACCCCAAGTTCCACAGTGAAAACGTATATCCTAGTCATAGTGGATTATGCTATACGATACCCTGAGGCAGTGGCTTTGTCCTCTATTGAGGCAAAGAAGGTGGCAAATGCTTTGTTAGGGATTTTCAGCAGGGTGGGTTTCCCAAAAGAAATACTGACTGACTGAGGTGCCAATTTCATGTCAGACCTGCTGGCTTGTCTGTGGAAGTCCTGTGGGGTGAAGCACATGAAGACCACCTCATACCATCCCCAGACTAATGGTCTTGTTGAGAGGTTAAACTCTACAATCAAGTCCATGCTACGGGCATTTGCAGATCAGTTTAGGAGGGAGTGGGACAAATATTTGCCCCATCTGTTGTTTGCTTACAGTGAGGTTCCCCAGGAATCCACAGGTTTTTCACCCTTTGAGCTGCTGTATGGGCATAGGGTGAGGGGACCTCTAGATTTAATTTGAGATGAGTGGGAAGGTGAGTGCAAGTCTCACAAGGAGCCTGTTGTGGCATACGTTCTGCACCTCAGGACAAGGCTCAGGGAACTCATGGGCTTGGCCCAGGAGAACCTGGCAGAAGCCCAACATTAGAAAAAGGTGTGGTATGACAGGAATGCTTGAGCTAGAGAGTGTGCTGTGGGGCAGCAGATAATGGTTCTCATTCCTGTCAGACACAACAAACTGCAAGCAGCTTGGGAGGGACCCTAAAAGGTTGTAAAAAAGGTAAGTGATATTAACTACATGGTGGAAGTGCTAGGCAGACGGCAGGGGCACAAATTGTACCATGTTAACATGAAACCTTACCATGATAGGGAGGCCCTTGTGCTGAGCATTTGCAATGGATTGCAGGAGGAGTCTGAGGGAGATCTGGGGACTGATCTCCTCAGTAAGGCTTGGGATGACACCTCAGTGGAACAGGTAGCAATATCCCAGCAGCTATCTCCTACTCAGGTTTGAGAAATCCGAGCAGTGTTGCAGGAATTTGGGGACATGTTCACTGGGAAACAAGGGTGCACCCACCTGGTGCAACACCAGGTGGATACAGGACCCCAAAGGCCTATTAGGCAGGCCCCTTATAGGGTGCTTGAGAGAGTCAGACAGACCCTGAGGGAAGAGGTACAGGAGATGTTGGAACTAGGGGTGATTCAAGAGTCCAACAGTCCCTGGGCCTCCCCAGTGGTGCTGGTGCCAAAGAAGGATGGCAGCTCCAGGTTCTGTGTGGATTACAGGAAATTAAATAGTCACGCAGAGTCAGATGCTTACCCCATGCCTAGGACAGATGAGGCCCTAGAGCAGCTGGGTGGGGCTAAGTATCTTACAACCATTGATCTTATCAAGGGTTACTGGCAGATGCCCTTGGCTCTCAGTGCTAGAGAGAAGTCAGCCTTTGTGATTCTTTTGGCTGGTACGAGTTCACAGAGATGCGACTTTCCAGAGGCTGGTGGACAATATCCTAGCAGGAGCAGGAGGGTTTAACCTTGCTTACCTAGATGATATTGCCATCTACAGCCATTTCTGGCTAGAGCACCTTCAGCTTGTCAGGGAGGTGCTGGGCAGACTACAGAGGGCAGCGTTGACCATTAAGGTAAGCAAATGTCAGGTGGGTATGGCAGAGGTCTCCTACCTAGGCTATAGAGTGGGGAGTGGTAAGATAAGGCCAGAACCTGCCAAAGTGGAAGCTATTCAGGCATGGCTTGCATCTGTTACTAAAAAGCAGGTGAGGGCATTCTTAGGGACAGCAGGGTACTACATAAAGTTTGTCCCCAGTTATAGTACCATAGCTGCTCCCCTTACAGACATGACAAGGAAGAACAGGCCAGATAAAGTAGTGTGGACCTCGGCATGTGAGCAGGCATTCCAGAAGCTTAAAGAAGTTTTGGGAGGACCCCCTGTGTTAGCCAGTCCAGATTGCAGCAAATAATTTGTTGTACAAGTGGATGCTTCAAACTCTGGGGTTGGGGCTGTACTTAGCCAGATTTATTCAGAGGGGGAAGAGCACCCAGTAGTTTATCTCAGTTGTAGGTTCCAACCCAGGGAGGAATGCTATGCAGCTGTAGAAAAGGAATGCCTAGCCATAGTGTGGACATTGCAGAAACTTCAGCCTTATCTGTATGAAAGGAAATTCACTGTTATGACAGATCACAACCCCCTAATATGGTTAAACAGAGCTAGCCAGCAAAATGCCAAGTTGCTAAGATGGAGCCTGGGGTTGCAAGCATATGATATGTCAGTGCAGCACCACAGTGGGATTAGCAATACCAATGCAGATGGGCTCTCAAGACAGGGAATGGGGTGAGTTACACTCAGATAGACCTAGCCCTCTCAAGTGGGGTTTATCAAGGGTAACTTGAAAAACTAGCTTGAGTTCTCCAGGGGGGAGAGATGTGAAGACTGGTAGAGAAGGCTGAAGGCTGCCAGCCTAGTCAAATAGAATTTGATACATAATTCTGGCATTTGTAAATATAAATGTAAAATACAGGCTTGTTGTTTTAAATGTAAAGAAATGCTGTTACAAAAATGTGGCAACAGTTCTCTCTACTTACCCAGAAAAGCATGTGGTGACCCTTTCAAGGAAACAGTGGTGCCGAATAGTCTAGATGAAGAAATTCTTTCTATTGTTTTAACCAAGAGTTAAATTGCTAGACTTAAACATGCAAATGTATTTTTATTGCTGTGTTCCTGACCAGCTGCAAGATAACAATCGGGAGATGTTAAGAATGTAAATGTAGTTAATGTGTCAGTCTGGGAACCAGGAAAGTGTAAATAAATGATGTAATTTTTTATCAGAACTGCAGTTTCAATTTAAACAGTGAGAACCAGAGATTATTAAGCATTTTGATATTGGACATCTAACTCAGCACTGCCTTGCTCTATGTAAGCAAGTTACTTTAGAAGTATGCTTTCTTGTTGAAATAGCTAGGAATATAAAGATTAGACTAAGTGTTTTTCTGTTATGTCAGAACTGTACTACATAATTATTTTAAGTTTCTGTGTGATCTCGAATCTCTTTACTAGCACTGTGGTGTAGTAGTATTGTCTTGTGTTTTTAGAATTTATTATTAAATATTTTAAAAACCTTTTACCTGTTGCTGGTTTGTGTAGTGACAAGTTAAGTTCTAGATTACATTGCATATTTATAGAGTTTATTGTACAAGGCCACTCTAATAAGCCTTGACTGATTAGTCACACTTACCAATTGGATAATAATATTGCACAGTAATAATTGGACACCCTTTTAAGGGTGTTTGGGTAGCTGATAATTATTAGCTGGTGGTGGTAGTAATTACTATTGTATAGTCTGGGTTAAGGGGCACAGCTGGATAATCTGTGTCAGCCTTTCCCAGGAGTGTCTGTGAAGTGGTATAAATACTTATCTCAAAGTGTATGTGTGTGTCAGCTACTTGAGCAGGGACACAAAGCACTGGCTGGACAGAGAGGGTACTGGAGGTTTTAGCTTGCCAGCTAGGCTGAGATCTGGACCCTATAACTGTGCCAGTGGGGAGTCTTATTGGGGACCTGAGAAGCAAGCAAGCAACCAGCTCCAGACTGACTGTGATCTCTGTGTGTACTTAAGGGAAATTGAACTTTACTGTGTGTATTTGTTATCCTTTCCTCTTATATGAGATGCCCCTCTCTGGTGTTAGTGGTGAGGATTGAGGCTCCTTGATTGCTGGGCCAGGGAGCGGGCATCACACAACTTATAAACAAAGGTATGGCATCTAAGTCCAAGAAAGCCATTGTTCCACTGTATTCAACATTCATCAGACCTATCATTGAGTACAATGTCCCCTTTGGTATGTACCTAACCAGGCATATCCAACAACTGGAATGTCCACAGAGGTTCCTCACTAAAAGAATACAGGGCGTAAGTAATATGTCCTATGCAGACCACTTTAAGTCCCTATCCCTGTATTCTGTCTCCTACAGGTTTTTGAGGGGACATCTATGCCTGGCATACAGGGCATTGTCAGACCCCACTCTAATGGACCTCCTGCATATCCACAAAACAATCAGTACCAGAATGGGTCTATATTAAGCGATTGAAGAGACTTTTCTTTGAGTGTGTAATATTTGGATCCAAAACATTGACAACACTAAACCTCGAACGGCCACATCTGCAAATGTTTTCCTTTGGAAAAAATTCACGAGGCCGCAAACAAACAACACAAACTTCAGAATCCTAATCAAGTGGGGGGCTTCTCGACACACACCCCTCAACATGGGAGGCAGTGTCGCCCACACCCCCCAACTAAATATACCAACTCCGAGATCGCTCAACATTGGGGAAAAGGGCAAACCGCAAGAATGGCCAACTGAATTTTTTCCCTAGGAAACAATTCGCGGACATAGCCATTTGTGGTTTAGTGTTTTCGATGTTTTGTGTTCGAATATTATGCATTTGAAGAAAAGTCTCTTCGATCGCGTAATAGAGAACCTACCAGAATTACCCATACTAAAGACTTAACCCTTGCCTGTGATATAAATAGGACGTACTGGATAGATAGGTATGTATCCCAGAGGCTACCCCATCTATGGAACAGGCACCCCATCCAAGTGAAGCAGAGTTCCTTTGTAACCCAGTTCAAGTGCAACTTGGACAACTGGATGGAAAAATGGAAATTCATCCCTGGTTTGGCACCTATGTCTCTAATGCAAACAGGTAACCTGTAAATGGTTCATCTCCCAGGCCCATGCTTACACTTATGTAGGGTATCAGAACTTGTCAGAGATTTGGGATGCATGGATAGGCTTAAAAAGGTCCAGTGGTTATTAGCCTAGAAAACACCTATGAATCTACTATGTGAGGTTGGGGGTTATACAAGTCTGCAATAGTGACAGCAGTGTATACAGCTTAACATATATTGCACTATAGTACTGCAGAGCATAGAAGTGCAGGTATTAATGTATTGCTTTTTCCTTTTTATCACATGTGACCAGGGAGGTTGGTCTTTGTCCCCTTCACAACCTGATATCATTGTCTCTCCAGACTCTGATGATGATGGTGGCTAAACTGAGACACAGCTGGGGGTTGCAGAGGCTGAATCAGATACAGAAGTTGATATCCCTCATCCACACTCATTATCACAATACAAAGACAGTATGCCTATGCATACCCAGTCCCCTGAGGAAGCAGATATTGGACAACTGGAGTGTGGTGACATTCAACAGGGAAGTGTGGCTATTCCTCACTTGTCACTTGGCATATGTTTAGGGCCATCATGGAAGCACAGGCACATTCAGAAAGGAACTCCCAACGAATGCTCAGGGTTATGGATGCAGCACAGTCTGACATCTGTGACTGCCTCTACCATGTTGCTGATACCCTTGAATGGTTAACTGATACAGTGGAAGGAGGTAGGCCTGAGACAGATCACACACTATCTGTCTTGGAATGCATATTGTCTGTGATGGAACATCTGATTGGAGTTGAGCGTTGACCTCATGGGCGTAAGTTAGCAGCTACATCTATTGAGAGTCAACGTGGCCATGCGCAATCATGCTTCCATAATGGCAGTACATCTAGTGCTCCAGAGGGGAGTGTGCTGTCCCCACCAAGGCATAGCAGGCCATGGGCTCATTGTCCTGGGCGTCCCTATGGAGGATATGATCCCAGCAGACATCAGTCACCCTCAGTTAGTAGCACAGCATGTGTCCTTGGGCATGGAGGTGCCAGTGCAACTCCTGGCAAAGCCAGCTCTCATGTTTGGGAGTGAAGACAATGAACTATCAGCTCTACCTTGCATGGCTCATAGCTGTCTAACATACAGACATGTAGGGCTAGCACTGAACTTGGTTGTGTTCATGCAGACCCTTAGACATTGCTGTCACACTGAGGACACCTCCAGACCACACACACAACATTTCCATGGTCCATCTTGCCTGCTTCTATTCCTGACTGACATACACATGCTTGCCAAACTATTGGGTCAGCCTGCATCCCCACACAACACCCTGTGCAAGTGATGATAACTGTGCCACATCTCTATCATCTTTCTCATGGATGCAGGTTAATAAAGCTGTGAATGATGCATAAGGTAACTATCTACATTAGTATGAATTTGTTTCATCCATTGTTGCTGTAGACATGCTACATGTAATGGTCATTTACAGATATTGTACTTTGCCATTTATAATGTGTATAGCATAATTTGTGTACATTACAATGGGTGTTGTTGTAAGGGCTGTGGAGTCACACAACGGAATGTGTCTCATGGAAATGTTTATGTTTCACTTTCAGGATTGTGTTGGAACACCTATGGGTACACATCTACAATCAACCCATCAATGTCAGAACACAAGACTGAATGTCAGCACAGGAGAGAAATGTCATCAGAAAAGTAATACAGTATAGGTTCATGGTTTCTTAGGTTCATAGTTGTGTAATATGCTAATGAGCACAAGGGATTCTTTAAGCCTAGCCATGCATCCTAAATATCTGACAAGGTCTGATACCCTTCATAAGTGTAATCAGGGTTTTGGGAGATGAAAAACTTACAAACAGGGGCCTGGGAGATGAACCATTTACAGTTTCCCTGTGTCCAGTAGAGACATAGGTCCCAAACCAGGGATGATTGTCCTGTTCCCCATCCAACTGAGTAACTTGCATTTGATTTGCATTATGGTGGAACACTGCTTCACATGGAAAGGGAGCCTATTGCATATAGGGTGTAGTCTCTGGGATACATACCTCTCTCTCCAGCACATTCTGTTTAAACCACAGGCAAGGTGTATGTCTGTAGAATGGGTAATTCTGGTGCTAGTTGTTTTGTGGATATGCATGAGGTCCACAGTGAGGTCTGACAATGTCCTGTATGGCATTCATACATCTCTCCTCCAAAGGTTGTAGGAACAGAATACAGGGATAGGGCCATGACATGGTTTGCATAGGACATTTTATGTACTCCCTGTATTGGTTTAGTGAGCAACTTCTGTGGATGTTCCAATTGTCGGATATGCCTGGTGAGGTACATACCAAAGGTGGCATTGCACTCAATGATAGGTCTGATGATTGGGAATACAGTGGAACAATGACTTCCTTGGACTTACATGCCATACCTTTGTTTATACATTGCGTAACATAGACTGATTTCCCCAATGCTATAGACAAGAAACAGTCAAAGATTAGATTACTATTTATGTATGTCCCTAAGTCCCTGACTACTGGGTTAACTGTTAGAGGTGTACTGTCAATATGATAGCTACCAGGATGGATGACTTCCCAAAGCAAAGCATTGTGCATTTCTTGGAATTTAGAGTTACTCCATGGCCCTGACACCAGTTGTATGCCTGTGTCAGCCCCTCCCGGAGAACATTTGTGTCAGTGTGGGATTCAATGACAGCTCCTAATTTGCAACCACCTGCAAATTTAGTCAGCCAGAGACCACTGACAGCAGCATTGACTTCAGACAAGTAAATGTCTTTAAAAGGAGCACTCCAAGGAATGATTCATGAGGGGTCCACTTGTGGCTGGCCTGTTTTTAAAGGTGGACTCCCCTATGCTAACTTCCTGGGTCCTGTCTGTGAGCCACTTGGCTATCCAGTGGCTGACATACTAGTTTGTACTGAACCTCTTGAGTTTGTCAACAATGCCTGATGGAGGTATAGTGTCACATGCCTTGTCAGGCCATGGTAGACAGTGTGAACCATTTTCCCTCATCCACTGCTTTGGTTACCTTCTCAAATAGGTCCACCAGGTTGGGTAGTCATGGTCTGCCCTTAACAAAGACAAACTGGGTTTGGTCCAGTGTCTGGTGATGTACTATATATCTATGTTCATTTCCATGATAATGCTTTTCATTCTGAGCCAGAAAATATAGCAAATCTACTGGCTGATAAATTCAGCTCCAACTTTACCCCTCTCTACCCCTCAACCTTTCGTCAGGAAATCCCATCTAATATTTTTAGTTTTATTTAATTTATTTATTTAACATTTATTTACCAGGAAAGTCCAACTGGACACAGGTCCTTTTCAGTGGAGGCCCTGGGAGAAAAGCTCCATGAGTAACAATAAATTTTAATGCACAAATTACAATAATCAGTAAAGTATAACGTAAACAAAATGTAGTTATGTAAGAAAATACAAATTTGTTACATCATGACAACAAAACCTAGGCTTTGAACCTAGCTAGTACATTTGGAAAGTATGACTTATGTCAAGATATATGGTTAAGACAGGTTGGTAGGAATAAAAGATTAAACACAGGGGAAGAAGTTGAATATGGTTGGGGTATACTGTGATGTATACCCCAGCATAGCATTCACAAGGGGTTAGTACAGGAACATAGCCACTTATTTATAGATAAGCTTTAAGTGATGGCTTAAAGTGGTTAGTGGATGAGACTAACAGAATGGAGTTAGGAAGGGGTTCCATATGTGAGATATATAGCTGGAAAATAAAGATTATCCTGCAGTGTTGTTGGCCTTGGAGATGTTGAATAAGTTATTATTAGAGCAAAGTGGTCAGCTGGAACTGTAAGAAAGGATGAGATTTTGTAGTGCAGGGATTCTGGTTGGTTGTGTTACAATTTTGTGAGTTAGAGAGAGTTGGTTGCAAAGAATAATGTTGGGAAGTTCAAGCCAGGCTAGTATTCTTAAAGCTGTACAATGATGTGTTCTATATGGGCAGTCAGATGCAAACTTAGCAATTTTATTATAACATGCTTCTAGCTTAGATAGGTCAGTTTTCCTAATATTAGTTAAAATTGGAGAGGCACATAGTAGAGTAGAGAGTAGATGGGTTTGTGCTAATGTAATTTTGGCCATTTTGGTTAGGAACCTTTTGCGCCTATATAGACTTCCAAGTTTCTTATGGACTTTTTTATTGTTAGGGAGACATGTAAGTCAAATTTTAGGTTATTGTCTATTTCCTCTCAAAGAAGCTTTGTGTGGGTTGTCAGGGAGATGACAGTATTGTCTTTGGCCATTATGTTAAATGCTGGGCATGAGATAGATGTCATGTTAGGTTGGAAGAGTAATAATTTAGCTTTGTTTGGGTTCAGGATTAGATGGGCATTGGCTAACCATGTTTCAACAGAAGTGAAAGATTCCTGTGTTTGAGAATGAAGAGCTGATAGAGAAGTGGCAGCACAGATAAGTGCTGAATCATCTGCATACTGTATTATAGAATCATGTGGAGTAGCTGTGTGTAGATTATTAGTAAAGAGGGGAAAAGGAGAGGGCCTAAGGTAGATCCTTGGGGGACACCAATGGATAAAGGAAGGCATGGAGATAGGCCACCTTGCCAAAAAACAGATTGTTGATGGCCAGAGAAATAGTTATTAAAACAAGCTGTGGCAAATGGTGCGAAGGACAATTCAGTTAGTACATCTATTAGTTTGGAATGGGAGACCATATCAAAAGATTTTGATAGGTCTAGAAGGATGGCAGATACAAAGTTGTTGTTATTCTTGGGATGGTTTACGGTATTAGTGAAGAATAAGAGAGCAGTAATGGTACTATGCAATGGGTGAAACCCATGCTGAGTGTTTGAGAGAAGGTTATTTGTTAAGAATTTCATGACCTGGAGATGAATGCACCTTTCGAGTAGCTTAGAAAGAGATGAAAGAATAGCAATTGGATGATAGTTTGTCAGTTCTGTGAAAGGTTCCCCTTTATGAAGTGGGATTACATGGGAGATTTTCCACAGTTGAAGAACCTTGTTTTTGAGAATGGATCTATTTATAAGGATTGATACTGGGAAGGCTATAGATTCAACTGCCATTTTGAGGTATTCACTGGGTAAGTTGTCTATGACAAGTGTAGTAGGTTTTAGTTTCTGGAGTAGTTTTTTTATAGTGGCTGTAGGAACTGGGGAGAAAGAGAATGAGGCATTGCTAGATGTAGACTTGGCTGGTTTGGTATCAGGACTAGGAGTTTGCTGCTTGGAAAGGGCAATTATAGATTCAGTAAAATGTTTGTTAAAAATGCTAGCTATGCTATTGGAATTGTTGTGGATGTGTGGGGTTGGTGTAATAGATTTTCCTAGATGAAGGATTGAGTTTATAACAGGACAGAGTTTTTGAGGGTTTTTGGTATGTGTTCTGAATGTTATGATAGAAATGTATTTTATACTGTTTTATTTTTTTGCCTTATTTATAAGTTCCTGATACTGTTGTCTAGAAACTACTGTGTTAGTCTTATGCCTTAGTTCTAAGGCTTTATCTCTAGCTTTCAGAAGGGCCCTAGTGTCTCTGCTTAGCCAGGGGGCTTAATTTTATTTTACTCTGATGGTTCTAACGGGGCATGTGCATTTAATATATCTAAAAAGGATTTATTAAAGTGGTTCACTGCGTCATCTAGGTGAAGGTATTTGAGTGGAGTCCAAACGCACCTTTGTAGGTCACCTAGGAAGTTGTCAATATTAAAGTTATTTTTTTTTCTAAGTTGTTTAAACATAGTTGGTTTTGGTGGGAATATGTGTTGTAGTATAAGAAATGTGGGTAGGTTGTCACTCAGACCATCACAAAGGCAAACTGATTGAAATGAGTGAGAGGAGTTATTTAGTAATATCCAGTCCAAGGTTGATTGCTTTTTACTAGCTTTATCCATTTGGGTAGGTTCTTGAATAGTTTGTGTAAAACCATGCAAGGATGTGATGGATGGGGTGATCTGTATCACATGCATGCTAGTCTAAATTAAAATCACCCAATATGAATGTCTCCTGACTAAGGGTACTACTTGCCCAGTGCAATAAATGTTCTATAATTGGGGCATTATTTCCAGGTGGGATATAGCAGCCAATTATATTAAGTGTTTTTCTTGAATTTATAGTTAGTGTGGTATAGATGGTTTCTGCACTGTCAATTTGTGGGGTTTTGCAGTCAAGGAAAGTTAAAATGAGATGGTCTTTAAAGAGGATAGCAACTCGTAGTATGGAGTAACCTAGGGGTAGTATTTCATCATCTTTTGTACCTGGTTTTAGTCATGTTTCAGTGATTATTACTATGTCTGGGGAGTATGTGGCTAGAGTGGGATAGAAGATGTCTATTTTTTTGGCTACACCTCTAATATTAATGTTTGTTAGCAATAGGTCTGTTTTTTTTCTGTTTAGTATTGGATGTATATGGGTGTTGAGACTAGAGTGACTACAAAGGTTGATGTTATCTGAGAGTGGTCCAGGGTTTGGGTGGATGTCACCACTAAGCAGTAGCCTAGAGGCAATGTTGGTAAGTAATTTCAATCCTTTGATAAGCTCATTGTTGAATAAATGAGGGTTATAGTGACTATCTTTAGTAGGTATTATTTTATGTGAAAAATATTGGAGGCTAGTAATATTGACAAGTGTAGGAGAGATGGTGAGATATGTACATAGAGTAGTATGGTAAGGTGGGTTAGTGGTGTGAAGAAATGTGGGTGTCTGAAATGTGTTGTGGTGATAGGTGAGGCAGTAATATGAGTGCAGTAAGAAATGATAGGTGAAACATGAACATGTTGCAGGTCTAGGTGGTGTAACCAGGATAACAGAAAGTGAGTGTAATTGGATGGATAGAGTGAGGGAGTGTCAGCCTAGTAAATAACAGTAGAAACACTGGTGGCGGGTGGGATATGGGGGCAGGGTAGGGGAGTGGAGTTCACCCAAAGGGCGAATGGAGTGGACATAGCAAGCCCCAGCAGGAGGGAGTCCAAAAAAAAAAAAAAAACAACCAGGACCCAGGAAATGTAAGTAAGACAATGCAGACCTTTCAGTCTTACAGAAAACAAATGCTGCTACCAAGCTCTTTATGGATGAGTAGAGCTATGGGAATTGGGACTGGACTAAAGTTTTGTTCTGGAATAGTTTTGCTCTTAGACTGTGGCGCTAACTTGTTTGCATACAGAGAGAATAAGGATGTTATACAATTAGCAGAGTAGGTCACCACCTAGTGGCCAAGTTGATGCCATGCAGCTGTGCTCACCTCACAATCTTCTTCTTCTTTCGGCTTTTCCCAGTCCGCTCATGATTGGCAGTGAAGTTTTACGGTGTCGAGTTTCAAACCCGGCACCCAACCTTCCACAGAAGGCACACGCATGCATGCACTCACACCTAGGGCCAATTTAGAGTATCCAATCCATCTACAGCATGTCTTCTTTGGGATGTGGGAGGAAACCAGAGCACCCAGAGGATACCCACGTGACCACAGGAAGGACATGCAGACTCCGCACAGAAGTCACCCTAGCTGAAGATCAAACCAGAGAACCTCTTGCTGTGAGGCAGCAACACTAAGAGTCACAAAGTAGGAGAAAATTGTTAAAACAATTCAATGACATTCATGATTCACCCAATGATTAATTGTAAAGGTAGGCTTGTAAATAAAAGTAAGTTAAGATTTCCCAGGGCTTATTTGAGCATTTGCTGAAACTTTGCTTCAGAACTGGAGGTGGCAAGGGGCTGAGAATCCTGAGGCATTTGGATGGCCCAAAAAAACTAATGATTAATTGTAAACTCTCCCTGCTGTCACTAGGGAACAAGTCCTTAATGCTCTGTCTAAGACCAAGAACACTGCATCAATGGGACCAGAGAATATGCCAGGATGCCTTCTAAATAGCATGAAATATGACCTATCAGGGCCTATGGAATTTCTATTTAACTATAACCTTCAAACAGGCTTCATGCCACATGAATGGAGAACAGCAACAGTCATCCTTCTGCACAAAGTTGGGCCATCTACAGACCCTGGAAACTACACACCCATAAATCTCACTAGTCTTATATGTAAAGCCATGGAAAGAATTATCAAGAAATTATAAATTGTGATAGTAAACCTCCAGACATGGAACCCCACTCAGTTTGGTTTCATCAAGGGCAGATCATGCCTACTCAACCTGGTGGACTTCTTTGAGAAGGTCACCAAAGCAATGGATGAGAGCAAAATGGTTCACACTGCCTAACTTGACCTGGCCAAGGCAATTGACACAATAAACCCACTTGGGCATTGTTGACAAACTCAGAAGGTTAGGTACAAACTCATGTCACCTGGTGGATAGCCAGCTGGCTCACAGACAGGACCCAGGAAGTTAGAATTGGGGAGTCCACCTCTACAAAGAGGCCACTCAACAGTAGAATCCCTCACTGATCAGTCCTTGGACCGCTCCTTTTTGTCATTTACTTCTCTGAAGTCAAGGCCAATGTCAGTGGTCTCTGGCTGACTAAATTTGCAGATGATTGCAAATTAGAAGTTGCCATTGAATCCCACGCTGACACAAATGTTTTCCAGGAGGGGCTGACACAGACAAACAATTGGTGTCAGAGCCATGGACTAAAACTAAATGCCAAGAAATGTATAATAGTATCCAGAAGTCATCCACCCCTGGTAACTATCATATTGACAGTACACACCTTAGAGATGACCCAGTAGTCAGGGACTTAGGGACACACATAGACAGTAATCTAGTCTTTGACCATCATGTGTCTACAGTAGTGAGGAATTTCTTCTATGTTGTGCAACTTATAAACAAAGGTATGGAATCTAAGTCCAAGGAAGTCATTGTTCCACTGTATTCGGCAATCATCATAGGTTCATAGGTTCATAGGTTCATACTAGGCTATCTGCCCTGGGGCAATTATAAGCCTAGCCCGATTCTGTATGGCTTATGCCACCCCTTGATTTGAGTATACTGTGCCCTTTTTAAGGTTTAGTTTACTGTGCCTCTGTCTAATAGTGACACAGGAGTAATCCCTGGGACAAACCTATGATCCCCCATCCACTTATCGAGATTCTTCTTGAAGAGATTCAGTGAGGTGCTCTGCCTCACATGAACTGGAATTCTATTCCAGAGCGAAGGGAGCCTCTGGGTTATGAACCTGTCCCTCCAGCAAGTTCTATTTATTTCTGTGCTGAGGTTCAAGTCCCTCGAGCGTGTGGCTCTAAGGGATTTAGATTTACTGAGGTGGAGCATGTCCATTAATTAGGGATTTGACATAGCTTTGTATGTCAGGCATAGATCGCCTCGAAGTAGGCGGTATGCAACTGAGTAGAGCTGGAGTTTTTTTAACCGAGCAGCATATGGCATCTGTTTGAGACCCTTGATCCTCTTGGTGAGATACTTTTGGGGTCTTTCTAATTGCTGCAGGTGTCGGGTAAGGTACATCCCAAAAGGGGCATTGTATTCTATGATGGGCCTGATGAGGGATGAATAAAGGGGCATGATTACCTCTCTTGATCTAGATGTGAAACCCTTCATGATGAGGTGGGCTATGTAGAAGGTCTTTCTAACCACTTTGGCAATGTGGTTTTCAAAGGAGAGATTGCTATCAACTTGGGTCCCCAGGTCTCTAATAACTTTCTCTGTACTTAATGGGTTTCCGCCTATGTGGTAATTTGTGGGCACATTGTTTTTGCCAAAGGGTATGACTATACATTTTTTGGAATTTAGCTTTAAACCATGGCGCTGGCACCAGTTATCTGTCTCTGTGAGACCTTTTTGAAGGATGTTTGTGTCAGCTGGAGAGTTGATTATGGCGCCCAGTTTGCGGTCGTCTGCGAACTTGGTGAGCCATAGTCCTCCCACGTTTGCCTGTACCTCGGAAAAGTATATACCGAACAAGAGTGGTCCCAGGACAGAACCCTGTGGGATGCCACTTGTGACCAGTTTTGAGTCTGACATGGCTTCAGCAACTCTCACTCTGTGGGTTCTGTCTTTGAGCCAGTTTGCGACCCATCTTGTGACATAGGGGCTTACATTTAAGCTGGATAGCTTATCTATGATGCCCGAGTGGGGTATTGTGTCAAATGCCTTTGCAAGGTCCAGATAGGCTGTGTGGACTACCTTCCATTCATCTATGGCTTTGGTGACTGTTTCAAAGAAGTCAACCAGGTTCAAAAGGCAGGATCTGCCCTTGACAAAGCCGAACTGGGTAGGATCCAGTGTCTGTAGGTCCCCAATGTCTCTGTTTATGAGCTCCATGATGATCCTCTCCATAGCCTTGCAGACTAAGCTGGTCAGGCTTATGGGGCGATAGTTTCCAGGGTCCATAGAGGCTCCACCTTTGTGGAGTGGGACCACTGTTGCTGTACACCATTCTCTGGGCACATATCCTGTAGTGAGGCTGAGATTGTATAGCTGTTTTATTTGAGGGATTAGTTCCTCTTGTAGTTCATGTAGGATGCAACCTGAGACACCATCTGGTCCCATGGAAGCAGTGTTTTTTGCTTTGGAGAGGGCAGCCTTCACCTGAGCATCTGAGATATTTGGGAGGCAGCCCACTGCCGGGATAGATACTTGCTCTTTTGGGGGGGAGGGGGTGGAGAAGTTTGCACTGAACCTGTCTGCCAGGATATTGGCGATGTCTGTGGGTTCAGTGTATTTTTTGTCGTTTAGAATCAACTTAGAACAAGTCTGGGAGTTGCATCCCAGGTTTCTAACATAACTGAAAAAAGCCTTATGATTGTCCTTGGTGTCCTGTGCAATTTTTCTCTCGAAACTGGCCTTGGAGGATTTTATGAGGGATCGTAATTTTTTGCTAGTACTGATCAGAGATGCCTTCCCTATTAGGGATTTTGCTCTATCATGTAGTAGCTTCCTCCTTCTGTTGTACAGTTTATTTATGGCAGGGGTCCACCAGACTGGACGCCTGCCTTTGGATGATTGGGTCTTGGTTTTGTTTGGGATAGCATGATCCATGCATTCCTGGAGATGTCCGTAGAATGCATTTATATATGATTCTGCAGTTTGGGCTGTAGTTTCCACTGGCCCTGGGGCCTTGAAGGATTCCACTTCGGTTTTGAGAAGTGAGAAGTTCGCTTTTGAGAAGTTTTTCACTGTGGTTTTCTGGGCTGGGGTGGGGTCGGGATGTGGACATCCAGTGAAATTAATTTATGGTCTGATCTTACCAATGAGGGATATACTTCTGGTGTGGAGCATAGAGTCCCCATGTTGGTAATGATCAGGTCTAGTATGTTGTCCCTCTTGTGGGAGTGGTGACTAGTTGTTCCATAGCATTTGAGTTTATAATTTCCAGGAATCTTTGGGCTAAGGTGCTGGGGCTTGAGTAGTGCTCCCAGTCAATGTTTGGGTAGTTGAAGTCGCCCAATATAATGGTGTTTGGAGAGATCTTCATGTTCTCCAATGTTTTCAGGAAAGCCGAATGGGATTCCTGACTTTGAGAGGGTGGTCTGTAGGATGCTATAAACTGAAAAGCAGTCTTGCCCACTGTTAGTTGCACATGGATGGTCTCCGATACTTCGTGCAATGCCACTAACCTGGAGGTGTGGATATCCTTGATAAATATGGGAACTCCCCTCCTTTTGTGGTTCGGTCCGGGTTTTGGGGCCGAAAAGCATGATACGAGGTATAGCCTGGTAGTGCTGGGGTGCTCTCTGGAGCCTTGAACCAGGTTTCTGTCACTGCACAGATATCAATGTTCTCCATACTGAGGAGAGCTTCGAGTGCGTGCATCTTGAGTTAAGACTTCTGGCGTTTAGCAGCATTACCCTTAGTTTCTTGTTCCTTGTGCTGTCTATGGGGGTGGGTTTGACTTTTGAGCCTTGCCTAAAAAAGGCACTATGGGGGTGGCAAGAGCCTTTTCCAATATCCGAAAGCCCAGTGGTGACAGGTGCAAGCCGTCCCTAGCCAAACAACGTGGCTTGTCGAGCATGTCATCCCAGGCTGACAGGCACTGGATCCCCTTTGAATGACACCAAAATTTTAGCCAATTGTTAAAATCGGACCTATCATTGAGTACAATGCTCCCTTTGGTATGTACCTAACCAGGCATATCCAACAATTGGAATGTCCACAGAGGTTCCTCACTAAAAGAATACAGGGCTTAAGTAAAATGTCCTATGCAGATTGCCTCTAGGCTCTATCACTGTATTCTTACTCCTACATGCTTTTGAGGGGAAATCTATGCCTGACATACAGGGCATTTTCAGACCCCACTCTGGTGGACCTCCTGCATTTTCACCAAACAAACAGCACCAGAATTACCCATTCTAAAGACTTAAACCTTGCCTGTGATATAAATAAGACCTGCTGGAGAGACATGTATGTGTCCCAGAGATTACCCTGTCTCTGGAACAAGCTCCCCATCCATTTGAAGCAGAGCTCCTCCCTAACCCAATTCAAGTGCAACCTGGACAATTGGGTGAGGAACAGGAAATTCATCCCTGGTTTGGCACCTATGTCTCTAATGGACACAGGTAACCTGCTAATGGTTCATCTCACAGGCATTAGCTTGTAAATGTTTAATCTCCCAAGCCACTGCTTACACTTATCAAATGTGGCAGAACTTGTCAGAAATATGGGATGCATGGCTAGACTTAAAAAAACCCTTGTGATCATTAGGTTAGTAAACACCTGTGAACCTATGGATTTACATATCAGACTAGTGAGACTTCTGGGTCTGTTGTCTCCAGAGTCTGTAGATGGCCCACCTTTGTGCAGAGGGATGACTGCTGCTGTTCTCCATTCATGAGGCACAAAACCTTTGGGGGCTACAGTGAAATAGTAATTCCAGAGGCCCTGAAAGGTCATGTTTCATGCTATTTAGAAGGTATACTGGGGTATTGTCTGGGCCCATTAATGCAGTGTACTTATTCTTGGAGAGAGCATTAAAGGCATGTTCCAGTGATAGTAGAAGTACTTATATTTTATTGTATTTCCTGAGGGAAGGTTGAGGGGGAGAGAGAGGTAAAGCTGGGGCTCAATTTATCAGCCAGGAAGTTTGCCATATCTTCCGCCTCATTATAGGTGGTTCCATTTACAATGAGATGTGCACAAAATTGTGTCTTGCCTTTGAGGTTGTGCACATACTTAAAGTATGCTTTGTGGTTGTGCTTGGCCTGGGAGGCCGAACTTACCTCAAATCTGGCTTTGCTAGACTTCATTTGTCCTCTGATTTTTTGTTTACTTTGATGAGAATGATTTTATCCTGTTGTGTGCTGCACCTACTAAGTTTTGCCATGAGTTTCTTTCTTCTGTTATACAGCCTATTGATTCTCTGATTCCACCAGGGTGGTTTGATTTTTAGTTAGTCTTGTAATTCTCCCTGGTGAGTATGGCTGCCTCTCTGCAGCTATTAACATGCTCGTACAGGGTTTGTGTGAATACCTCTGCATAGGCTGCAGTGTTCTCAGTGTTTATGGGGGTTTGAGGTTTGGCCAGTTTATCATCTAATAGCTGGAGGTTAGCCTTAAGAGTAGTTTCTAAATATTCAATGTTTAGCTGGGGTGCCATATTTCATTTTTACTTCAAAGGAGACCAATTTGTGTTTGGACCTTATCAGGGAAGACATTACAGTATGGGGTTGTGCATGACTCACCCATATTGGTGAGGACCAGATCCATTATGGTTGCACCCCTGTATGGTGCATTGGCTATCTGGTCCAGGGATTTTGTGTTCACAAAATCTAGGAATCTGTGCCTGTATGTTTGTTGTCATATAGAATTCCCAGGTAATAGTTGGATAATGGAAGTCACCCATGAATATGGTATTGGGTTGGATGATTCATGTTTCTAATAAGTTTACATTCATGGTATGGGTGTCCTGGGTCATAGAGGGGGGCCTATAGCTTGCATGGAAGTAGTATTGGATTTTGCATATTTTGAATTGAACCTGGAGCAGCTCAAAGCCATTCTCCTGTTTGATGAGCCTGGAAGTATCTTTAGTTTTGATGTATATAGAGATACCTCTGTCTCTAGTCCTTGCCTGTGAATTAGCTGATCTAAATATGTGGAAAGCATAATAATCTTGTACTGTTAGTGTGCTCTTCACAGCTTTAAGTCAAGTGTCAGTTACTGTACAGACATCTTGAGAGTTCAAATAAGTATCTCTAAGTATAGTCTAAGGAGGTATGTCACAAGTCATGTACTCCCACATGGACTATGACCGAGTCATATCATAGGAAGTTACTAGGCTAATGGCCCTAGGGCTCTTACAAGCCTACCCAAGTTCTACCCTTATTTCCATGATCAACACCAGTTGCCCCAGTCCAAAGGGACACAGGTGGAACCACTGGGGTAATTTTATGGTTACACATCCAGTCGTCCACATTGTATTTGAAGAGGGCCAATGAGGTCTGTGTTTGACATGAAATGGGAGTCCATTCCAAAGGTGTGGTAACCTCTCAGAGACAAATCTGACCCTCCAGCATGTTCTACTACTGTCACATACCAGGTTAAGGTCTTTATAGTGAGTAACCCATATACCATTTGATTAGTAGATATGCAGCATTTCCAATAAAGCAGGGTCAGAGATTGCCTTATATGCAAGGCAGAGATCACCTCTGGGTAGTCTGTATGAAACAGAATGAAGTGACAGTGATCTCAGATGATCCACATAGGACAGTTGCTGAAGAACTTGAATTATCCTTGTGAGGAACCTTTGTGGGCTCTACAATTGCTACAGGTGCTTGGAAAGGTGCATACCAAAAGGGCAGCTGTATTCCATTATTGGCCTGATGAGGGGAAAGTACAGAAAAGTTATAACTTCTTTTATTTTCTTGATGCAATAGCCTTACTTATGAGATGAGCAATATAGAATGCCCTTCTTACCACTGTGGAGACATGCTGATCAAAGGTAAGGTTACTGTCAACCTGTGTACCCAGGTCTCTCACCAGTGAGTGCATACTTAGTGTTTTGTTATTGATGTGGTAGTTAGCATGAACATCACACATACTGAGACGTTTGATAATACATTTTTTTCCATTGAGGTTAAGGCCATGACTTTGGCATCAACCATTTGTGTGTGTAAGACACTCTTGTAGGACGTTGACATTGTTTGGAGATTCTATGACTGCTCATCAGCAAACTTTGTCAGCCACAGACTTTCAGTTTTAGCTTGTACTTTGGAGAACAAGGTTCCAAACAGTAGAGGTGCCAGATTAAATCCCTGTGAAACACCACTGGTTACAAGTCTGCTGTTGGAGGTGAATTCCCCTATTTTGACTATATGGATTCATCAGTGAGCCAGTTAGCAGCCCATCTAATGATATAAGGGTTGATACCTAGCTGGGTGAGTTTGTCAATGATGCCTGAGTGGGGTATAGTGTCAAACACCTTGGCTAAGTCTAGGTAGGCTGTACACATGGATTTCCCCTCATTCAGAGCCTTGGTGATTGTCTCAAAGAAGTCCACAATGTTTCACATGCATTATATCCCTTTGACTACTCCAAACTGAGTAGGGGAAAGTGTATGGAGCTTACCTATATCTTTGTTGATAAGGTCCATGATGATTTGCTCAATGACCTTGCAAATAAGGCTAGTCAGGCTAATAGATCTATAGTTCCCGGGGTCAGTAGTAGCATCACTTTTGTGCAGGTGAATAATGGTGGCCATTTTCCATTCATCTGGGATGAGGCCTGTGCCTAGACTATGACTAAAAAGAGTAGCAAATGCTGTTGCTAATTATTGTTGGAGCCCATGTAGGATGCAGCCTGGGATGTTATCAGGTCACATAGATGCTATGTTTTTGGCCTTAGAGAAGGGGTTTATGACATACACTTTAGAGACAAAAGGTAGGGGATAGGTGTTAGGGATGTCATGAGGTACGTGTGATGGGGACAAGGGAGTGAAGTTTTCACAGTACCTGTCAACCAACAGGTTAGCTATATCCACAGGCTCAGTATATGTGGTATCATTAGCTAGCAGTTCAGCACAAATCTGGGCCTGTCCTTTTAGGTAATGGATGTAAGTGAAAAATGCTTTATGGTTGTCCTTAGTTGAGGAATCTAATTTGGATTTATAATTTGCCTTTGAGGACTTCACAGTAAGTCTTATTGGCTTGTTTAAGCTGAGGAGGAAGTGTTTCCAGTTTAGGGCTCCTTCTATCTTACTCTTAGACAGAAATTTCTTTCTCTTATTGTAAAGCCTATCAATGGCAGTTGTCCACCAGGCAGGTTTGCTCTTCCTTGTGGAGCTTGTTTTGATCCTATCAAGTATGGCCAAATCAATGCAGTTAAACTGCCCGCTGTTTGTATAAAACATTGTTGTAGAACTTGGCATAGTTGCCAGTTCCATCTGAGGGGGGAGGTGCAATACAGCTATTTATACCATCCCGTAAGAGGTACTAATGTGCTTTGGAGAAATGGTTTAGTTTCTTTGCTCTTGGGGGTGGTGGTGTGATAGTTACTTTGAATGTGACTGATTTGTGGTCAGATATCACTAGAGAAGACCTCACACTAGGGGTGCTGGAGTGTCCCCCCCATATTGGTATGCACCAGATCCAGGATATTGGCACCTCTTGTGGGGGTGTCAACAAGAAGGTCCAGTGCATTGGAGTTAACGAAGTTGAGGAACCTTTGGAAAAGTGAGTTACAGCACAAGTAATTTACCCGGTCAATGGATGCTTAGTTACAGTTGCCCAAAGCCAGGGTGTTTGGATGTATCTTGATAGACTCAAGTAGATCCAAATAGGCAGAGTGGGTGTTCTGATTCACAGATGGGGTCCTGTAGCTGGCAATGACTTGAATAGGTGTCCTACCAACAGTTAATTGTACCTGAATTATCTCCAGAGAATCCTACTGTTTAACCAGTCTGGAGGTGTATTTATCTGTAATGAATATCAGCACGCCACCTCCTTTAGTTTTCACGCCTTTAGTTTGTGGTCTGAATGTGTGGAAGGAGGTGTAGCCCAATATGGTTGGGATGTTTTCATAGTGCGAGAGTTCATGTCTCTCTTCATATTGTCCAGAGAAGTACGTCTCAAGTCATTCACACCAATATGGACTATGACAGATTCATAACAGCACCTGATTTTGGCATAAATGAGTGCATGTGTGATATGGTGGATCCCAGCACTTGAAAGACAGATGACCGTGACCTTCTCTTTATCCAGCATGGTGACAGGGACATCTGTGTGTGTCTCACAATGGAATTGCCTATGACTAATATGTTTCTTTTAGTGTTTTGCCTTAAGGGCTTGACAGATAAGACACTAGTGCGAGAACTATTATGTGTGTTGTGTTCTGCAGTGGATGTATTATGTGTAGCATGCTTATGTTTATGTTTGGGAGGTCTCTGGTGTTTATGTATGTTTTTGGTGAGGGCCTCCGCATATGTACAGTAGGTATGTGTGATGTGAGTTTGGGTGAAGTGGGAGATGAGCTGTGTAGGGTGACAATCTGCTCATTATCATATGTACTGACTGGTGTGCAAGAGAGCATGTATTCCAGCTGTTGATATAGCTGCATCTCTGACATGTTGAGTTTGTGTTACTTGTGGTCCAATAATATGAGTGTGTGCATAATGTGGCAGATCCTAGCCCGTGATAAGCAACTGATCATACCATTCTCCTTACTCAGCTTGGTGAGAGAGAAATTAATGTGCCTCACAATGGAATCTGCAATGACTAGAGTGTTGGATTGTGTGTTGGCTTCCCTTTTGGGCTTATAGGTTGAGCCTCCATGAGATGTAGCTCTATGTGTTGATATGTCTGTTGTTTTTACAGAGTGCGTTTGGAGCTGCTGAGGGTATTTGTTATCTGCACTTTGTCTATGATGTCTTTGTGATTTATGAATGTTACATTACAGTGCCTCAGCATATGTCTGCTTTGAAATGTGTGTGGTGGGTGCAGCATTTGTACTACT
Organism: Protopterus annectens; assembly: GCF_019279795.1. Classification (NCBI taxonomy): domain Eukaryota; kingdom Metazoa; phylum Chordata; order Ceratodontiformes; family Protopteridae; genus Protopterus; species Protopterus annectens. The sequence continues at coordinate 1,641,167,409 of NC_056728.1, read as the reverse complement.
GACTACCTTATTGACATTAGGAAAACTGTCATGTGAGAGCTTTGCCTCCAGTGACATTGTGTAAATACATCTCTCACATACCATGTCAGTTTGTTTGAGAATGAACTGGTTGTCTGTAAACATGAGGTAATTTCTACATTGACTCAGGATGCCCATATCCACCAAGATGATGACAGTCACAGTGGGAAAGGTCATATCCATGGGAACTGACCCTTTTTTATTGATTAAACAGTTGTATTGAGAATATCAATCAATGTCATCAGTATCTGTTTTGCACTTATGGGGACAGTGCTTGTCACTGCAGGCTAGTTGCCCTGTGTGAAAATCGGTATTGGAGTAGGTTCCATCATGCTTTTCCAGGAAAAATGCCACTCAAGGTGTCTAAATCTGTACAGAGCAATGCCAAACATGGAGGGGAATCTAATATGTACACCCTGAAATGTTAAGGATGGAGTATTTAGGCAGATATTCTGAAGTTAGACACAAATCAAGCAGTGCTTACTGAAAGGAAGGAATTACCTTGTGAAGAATGCTGAAAAGAGGGGAGTTGCATCAATGGCTACTGCCTGGCTACTACTACTGCTGGTCTCACCATGGCCACACTCTGCTTGGATACTGTGCTCCTTTTCTTTTTGTCTCACCAGAAGCAAAACTTTAGCACAACTCCCAAGATAAGAAGTGGGCCACAGCCTGTTTGCTGATCCACACACTTGTTCCAGACGATGCAAGGGCCTGTAGGCTTGTTGTAGCCTTTTCCAGGTAGAAGCATTGAATAGCAAACAGACCAATCGGTTCAGTTTTGCATGTATTATGCCTTGGGTTGTGAGGTTCCTAGGATTTGACTAGGGTACTTACCTGATGGTGATTAGGAGCATAGCTGCTGCATCACAATATAATGTTAAATGCCAGGTGACATAGATGCCCAAGGTTGGTCTAGTAGGGTCCACAGTGGCAGTGATCCATGTTAGGTAACAGTTTCACAGCAATCCATGCAGCCTGTTCTTCAACAGCATAATGGAGGTGATCTGCATGACATGGATGTGAGGCCTACTGCAGAGGAATGGCCAACTTTGGGAGATATTCCTGTCCCTCCAGCATGTCCTAGGTATGTCATACTGTACATTTAGGTTGCCAGAACACCAAAGTATAGTCCCACATTATTTCATACAGCATCCATTTCCTGTCTGGCTGTTTGACAGGCATTGTTGCCTTGCAAGGCCAAAGTACTTACTGAAAAACTGAACAGGTTTTCTGTGCATGCACAGACATCCAGATCTTCACTGAAAAGAGTGCCTACAGAGAGTGTGTTTGAGTCTGTGAACCCCAAGGGTGTAACAGCATGACCCTTACTTTGCTGGAATTGTACATTGTCACATTTGTAAGTCTGCTATTGCGACCTTGCCTAATAACAGGCTTATGGTTCAGGAAAGTGCCATATGCCTGACAAAGCAGTGTACTCAATACACCATGTTATGTCTGGTACTGTTTTACCTTAGAATGACACCATAAAGGTAATAACATCTGACATTTAAGCATCTGTCAGGCCACTGCCTAACCATGGCCTGTTGTGATGTATACACAAGCAATAATCTATTACTAATGGCATTATCAGTGTCTGTTGAAGAGATGTGGACAGCATCCCTAACCCTCTACTCCTAGTCTACCAAACACAATGTGTGAGAGATGCAACTCTATTAAGAACCTTGAATCTATGCTCTCTCGCACACCAGTCAGTACATATGACAATGAGTGGGTTGCCAGGATGCACACCTCACCTCCTACTCCACCCAAACCCACATCACACATACCTACATATGAGGAAGTCATTACCAGAAACATACCTAAACACCAGAGAAGCCCAAAACACAAACACGAACACACTTCACATAATACTTCCTATGCAGGGCACATTACAAATAATAGCCCATGCATCAGGGTTTCCTCAGTGAAACACCCAAGGCAAAACATGAAATCAAACATATAAAGCAAACACAATACTGGCTTATGGAATAAAGAAAGCGCCGTATCTAACGTTAAGTGCTTTTCATTCACTGCATTAGTAAACTTCATCAGACAAAATCAGTATAACAACTGATGAAGTTTACTAATGCAGTAAATGAAAAGCGCTTAACATTAGATGCAACTCTTTCTTTATTCCATAAGCCAGCATTGTGTTTGCTTTATAGTAGTTTGTGCATTTAATTTTGTTTTTCATGAAATCAAACATATTAGTCATAGGTGATTCCATCGTGAGAAACATTGATGTCCCTCTCACCAGACTGCATAAGGAAAATGTCACGGTCAGCTGTCTGTCAGGTGCCAGGAGACACTATATCACATATGCACTCAAGTCTCTCACAACAGGTACTGTTATGACTCCGTCATAGTCCATGTTGGTGTGAATGACTTGAGACGTACCTCTCTGGACTATATGGAGAAAGACATGACTGAACTCTTGGACTATGTATCTCAGGCAGGTATGTCTCTAGCCTTATGCAGCATTTTACCTTCACCTAACATGATGCCTCAGTACAAACAGAAGATGATTGACCTCGATAATTAGCTTAGTTTCTGGTGTCATTCTAAGGGGATACAGTACATGTCAGCCTGGGATGAAATGATCTAGAGACCTCAATGTTTTGCCAGAGATGGTATTCAGCTGTTACCCCTGGGATTTTGGCTACTGGCCAAGGTTCTTGCCATCCCCATAGTGACCTTTTTAGGTGGTGTCTCAAGGACAAAATTCCCAATGTAAAAATCCCATTTAAAAGCAAACAAGATTATGCTGCTAAACGCTAGGAGTCTCAACATGAAACTGCACTCAATGGAAGCTGTCCTCATCTTGGAAGATGCAGACATTTGTGTATTAACTGAGACCTGGTTCAAGGCTGTGGGGAGCACCACAACCATACCACATGCTCAGACCTCAAACCGAGGGCATGAAAAATAAAAGAGGTGGTCTATCAATATTCATTAAAGATAAATAGGTATCCAGATTAGTTAAACAGTATGACTCCTTGGAGACACTTCAGGTGCAATTAACTGTTTGTAGGGCACATATTAAAATCATTGCCAGTTACAGGACCTCCTCCATGAATTAGGGCACCCATTCTGCTTATATGTAACTACTTGATTCTATCAAGATACATTAAAAAAATCACGGTTTTGGGTGACTTTAACTACCCATCCATTGACTGGGTAGATTACTCTTGCTCAAACTCACTTGCCCAAAGGTTCCTCAGCTTCATTAATAGCACTGTCCTGGACCAGCTGGTTAACACCCCTACAAGGGGAGTCAGCATCTTGGAGCTGGTGCTTACCAATTTGGGGGACCACTGTAGTACCCTGACTGTAAGGTCCTCCCTGGTGAGATCTGACCACAAATTGGTCTCAGTCAAAGTAACTGCCAAACCTGACCCCCCCCCCCCCCCAGCAGCAACTAAACTAAAAATCTTCTCCAAAACAGATTATAACTTCTTTCAGGATGGTATAAATCGCTTCACTGCACCTCTTCACTCAGATAGAACTGGCAACTATGCTGAGCTCTACACCGATGCTTTATATAAACATCTGTATAAAGCATTGACTTTGCCATACCTGATAGGACCAAAATAAGCCCCTCAAGGAATAGCAAACCTGCCTGGTGGACAACTGCCATTAACAGGCTTTACAATAAGAGGAAGAAATTTCTGTCTAAGGGTAAGAGGGAAGGCACCCTAAACAGGAAACCCTCCCTCCTTAGCTTAAACAAACCAATAAGACTTCTTGTGAGGTCCTCAAAGAAAAACTGTGAATCCAATTTAGATTCCTCAACTAAGGACAAGGACAACCATAAGGCATTCTTTACTTACATCCATTACCTAAAAGGACAGGCACAGATTTGTGCTAAACTAGTAGTTAATGATACCCAATACACTGAGCCCGTTGACATAGCTAACCTGTTAGTTGACAGGTTCTCTGAAAACCTCACTCCCCTGTCCCCGCCACACGTACCCCATGACATCCCTAACACCTGTCCCCTACCTTTTGTCTCTAAAGCGCAAATCATAAATGCCCTCTCTAAGGCAAAAAACACAGCATCTGTGGGACCTGATAACATCCCAGACTGCTTCCTACATGGGCTCCAACATGAATTAGTCACACCATTGGGTATTCTTTTCAATCATAGTCTAAGCTTTGGCTTCATACTAGCTGAATGGAAAACAGTCATTGTTATTCCCTTGGACAAAGGTGGTGCATCCACTGACCCCAGGAACTATAGACCTATTAGCCTGGCTAGCCTTATCTGCAAGGCTATGAAGCGAATCATTATGGACCTTATCAACACAGACATAGGTAATCTCCAAACACCTGACCCTATTCAGTTTGGATTTGTCAAAGGGAGATCATGGCTGTTAAACCTGGTGGACTTCTTCCAGACAGTCACAAAGGCCCTGGATGAGGGGAAATTTGTGCATACAGCCCACCTGGACTTAGCCAAGGCATTTGACCCTATCCCTCACTCAGGCATAATTGACAAACTGACTCAACTAGGCATCAACCGTTATATTGTTAGATAGGTCACTAACTGGCCCACTGGTAGAACTCATATAGTGAAAATGGGTGAATACACCTCCAACAAAAGACCTTCAATCAGTGGTGTTCCACAGGGCTCAGTCCTAGGACCTGTACTGTTTGGAATCTATTTTTTCGAAGTACAAGCAAAAACTAAAGGTCTGTGGCTGATGATGACTGCAAATTGGGAGTGGTCATAGAATCTCCAAATGATGTCAACATTCTACAAGAGGGTCTTACACAAACAATTGATTGGTGATAAAGTCATGGCTTTAAACTCAATGCAAAAAATGTACTATATCATTCCTTTCAATAAAAGCGATGTTCCTGCTAACTACCACATCAAGAGCAACACCTTAAGTATACACTCAGTGGTGAGAGACCTGGCCACACAGGTTGACAGCTATATTACATTTGACCACCATGTCTTCACAGTGGTAAGAAGGGCATTGGCATTCTATCTTGCTCATGTCACAGGTAAGGGGATTGTCTCCAGAAAAAAAATAAGTTATAACCTCCCTGTACTCTTTCCTCATCAGGGCAATAACTGAGTATAACACCCCTTTTGATATGGACCTTTCTAAGTACCTGCAGCAATTGGAGAGACCACAAAGATTCCTCCCAAGGAACATTCAAGGTCTTCAGCATCTGTCCTATGGGGATCATCAGAAATCACTGTTACTTTATTCTATTTCATACAGACTACTCAGAGGTGATCTCTACCTTGCATACAAGGCATTCTCTGACCCTGATTTATTGGAAATGCTGCATGTCTATAAGTCAAATGGTACACAGGTTAGTCATTCTAACGACCTTAACCTGGTATGTGGCATTAATAAAACCTGCTGGAGGGACAGATTTGTCTCCCTGAGGTTACCACACCTTTGGAACAGGCTCCAGCTTCATGTCCAATAGAACACCTCATTGGCCCTCTTCAAACACAATCTAGATGAGTGGATGGGTGATGGTAAATTCACCCCAGAGGTTTCACCTATGTTCCTCTTGTACAGGGGCAATAGGTGCTGATCATGGAAATAAGGGTAAGAACTTGTCTAAGAGTGTAGTAAGAACTTGTCTAGGAGTGTAAGGGCCCTAGAGGCATTATCCTAGTAACTTCTTATGATCTATGATCCCATAGGCTGATGTAAAATGCTCTGGCTAACATCCACACACACACCAAGCTGGCTACAGTGACTGACCTCCACTCAACTACCCAGACATCCTTCCACACCATTGAGACTTGGCTTAGTGATAACAAACTAATACTTAATCCAAAAAAACTAAGCTCCTGCACTTCCTCCCTAAAAGCATCACCACACTCAAAAGTACATTTACCATCTTATCCTGCAACAACACTATCATCTTTGCTCTAGTACTAAATTGCTAGGTGTTACAATAGATGATCAGCTTAAGTTTGATCTCCATATTACTAACTCAGTAAAAAGAACTCATCAGAAACTTGGACACCTTTTCCGTAGCAAGAAATACTTAACTAACACTGCCCAAATAACTCTCGCCCAGGCTTTATTACTTCCAACACTCCTGTACAGCTGCCACATATTCACAAACCTAAATTCTACACTTATTTCCAAGCTTGAAACTACCTATAATAAGATCACCAGATTTGCAGCTAACCAAACCTACAAGTCACATCACTGCTTAGCACTACAGCAGCTAGACTGGCTAGAATTCCCTCAGCTGCTCCAACTATGCCAACTACAAATCATCCACTCTATCCTCTATCTACCCTCCTTCTGCCCCATCCTTTCCACTATCATATCCAAATATTCCCCTGCTAGGATGCTACACAGCTCAAATCAAGAATTATTAGACATCTACAAACCCAAAACCAAAATAGGCTGCCTTCTCTATAACTAGAACCCAGCTACTTCCTGGAACCAACTCTCCTTGGAAATAAAATCCCTCCAGCATAGCAAAAGTTTCAAATTAGTCTCAAGGAAATACCTAAAAACAAAGTGGTCTTGCCAACCACCCTGAAACCACCATCCTTTCACCTATTTCACCACCTGACTCTTAATGTATCTCTAACACTAGTCCCCTGCTTTTTCTACCTCTTCCCTTCCTCTATTTCCAACCACTGTTAATTCTTACAGTCTCAAAACAACCTACCTGTCTAGTCTGTCTCCTATACTCTACCTCCCCTACATCTCCTACTAGCCATTCTTACTTTCCTTTCTTGTTTCCAAACTCCTATACAACTAGATCCTACCCACTTTAAATAAGCATCTGCCTAACTATTAACTCAGTTTTCTCTAAGCAGCTTAAATAATATTGTAACTAGTCACATTTTCTTCTGCCAATTGTTTAAAACCTTGTTTGTAACAACTCACATACTTGTCTGCCAATTGTTAATACTCTGTATAGTTGAATTGCCTGAGGAGCTTTTTTCTCTCTCCAGGTCTCTGCTTGTAAGATCCTATAGCTGATTGTTACTAGTATGTCACTAAAATTTAATAAATTGTTTTCTAGTCATGAGGAGCTTTCTGGTTAACAAATGTAAAATAAATAAATAAATAATAAATAAATAGTACCACTATCTAGCTACATTTACAGAACACAGCACAGTGTGCACGCACACACACACACACACACACACACACACACACACACACACACACACACACACACACACACACACATGCACAC
>NC_056728.1:1640730188-1640780188 GCF_019279795.1 Protopterus annectens | reverse complement strand
CTATATTTAAACAGGAGAGGGTGTGTGGGACATAACCTTAGAGTTGATGGTTGCAAAGGGGCAAACAGTTCTGCAAAATTACTGCAAAATGAAACAGTTAATTTTGATAGTCACTGCTTTATAGTCAGATAATGATCTCCTTGATCAGTCATGTATTACACTGTAGCTCAAAGGTGTAGCCAAGCATATTCTTTGTAATCTACTGAGTACGTTTTTTTTCTTGGTATCACACCAACATAGCTTTTTCAGGTCATATTTGGACTACTACTGTCTAAATGAATGCCTTTAGCAACAGGTACAATATTGTTAATGTAAAAAAATAAATATTTTTAATAGTTTTAGGGGAGCAGCAGAAAATGTTACTTACATATATTAAGTGGTTGATGGCAGCATTTTGAGTGATAGGTATCTAAGGGGGCAGCACTAAGAGGATGTGAATACAAAATGGAATTTGCTTGCTACACCCCTGCTTTAGTTGGAGCTGATAAAAACATTCATCTAGTGCTCTGCAAAGCATTCTTTTTGGTTTACCCGCATTCTTGGAATATCATCAAAAATTTATATTCTTTTACATGTCACTCATTTACATACATTCTGCTAAAATGTCCCTAAATTATAATGCGATTCACTGAAAATGAAAGCAAAAGTTTATACAGATTGCACTGACAAAACACCTATATACATGCAGACATACAGTCTCACACATACACACACACACACACACACACACACACACACACACACACACACACACACACACACACACACACACACACACACAGACACACACACAGACACACACACAGACACACACACACACACACAAAACCACGCACGCACACACACACACGCACACACACACATGCACACACGCACACAGACGCACACACAGACACACAAACACACACACACACGCACACATGCACACACACAGACACACAGACACACACACAGACACACACACACAGACACACACACGCACACATGCACACGCACACACAGACCCACACACACACACGCACACACGCACACAGACACACACACACAGACACACACACACACACACACACACACAGACACACACACACACACACACACACACACACAGACACACACACACACACACACACACACACACACACACACACACACACACACACGCGCACACAAATACACACACACACAGACACAGACACACACACACACACATATTCATATATACACGTGCACACACACACAAGCACATATACCCTTGTACACTTAATTTAAAAGAAAAGACTAAAAATAAAGCACAAGGTATCTCTCACTTTCAGTTGTAAAAAGCAACTCCTCACAATACACACACCAAACAAACACACAAACTACCTTCTGAAGTTGCAATAGGTACTTAAATCCATTCTTAAAATTTAAATTTATTATTCCAATAAAAAACCCCTCTAAAATGCAATTGAAAATAAAGGCAACATACTGCCTGCAACTAGCCAATCAGAAAATGCTATCACTGTCAAAACAGACCTGATTCTAACTATTTAAAACAAATATAAATTGATTCATCTCTAGTCAGCAGAGACAGTTTTGGCGAAAGTAAAAACACTGAAAACTGCTCACTGAGATTGTCTTCAGTGAACAGTGAAAAATTTGTTATGGGGGGCAAGCCCTCCTGCACCCCCATGTGGTGGGAGACCTCCCCCCAAACTTACATATAACAACTTTGTGGTCGATAACAGTGGAGAAAAGGCTAACTCCGCTGTCACTGAATGTGGTTTTTGTGGACACACACACACACACACACACACACACACACACACACACACACACACACACACACACAAAAAGAAACTAATAAATCCTAATGTAAACTTTACTAGATTATTGAAATAAGTCAAAAAATTAACTATTAGTCCAGAAAATTATAAAAATGTAAAAAGCACCTGAGAAATAAAGTAGTAAACCACTAATAAGACACTCAATTCATATAAACCTGCAGAACCTACCTACAGCCCTATTTAATAAGTGACGTGTGCAGTACCACAGCTAATTGAAATCAATGTCAACCTGCAAGCTCAACTTAAAAGAAACAGGAAAACACGTACATCGATTATATAGTAGTCTGGTTTGTGTAACAAATGCAATTTCTTGTACTCCAGGATTAGAAATTCCTTTAAGACTTATAGGTTTACCACTCAAACCAAAGCTCCTTCCCTGAACCTTCACCGAATTACTATATTTTATTTATTAACCGTGCAGGTTTTGCATATTATCAAGCATTTGTCACAATCTTATGCATGCCACTACCACTAAAACAATGCAACTCATCACAGTAACTCAGACCTATTTACAATAAAAAGATATACTGTGCTCTTTACCTATGAATAGTCAAGTTACAACTTGATAAAGAACTAGCTTATTGAATTTAGAAGTTCATTTGTTCATGGGCTCATAGGTATGTTCAAGGCAATCAGTCTGCAGACCATTATAAGCCTAGCCAAAAACCTCATTCAAAAGTTCTTTCCAACCTCAAGGAAGCCAATATAAGATAGACCAGTGGAGAATTTGAATCTGCCCAGTCATTTATCTAGGTTTACCTTAAAGCTGACAAGTGTGCTGCTTTGATATGTAGTTGTAGTTTGTTCCAGAGGTGAGGGATATGTTGGGATATTAATCAATCATGCTAATGTGTCTTAATGATCTGTTGATGAAAGTTTAGTACTTTTAAGTGGGTATTTGAGGTACCACTTGTTTTGTGAAGGAATGGGAGTTCAGCTATATTGGTACTCAACTTAATGGAAGGTAAGTATTCTTTTCTTTTCAGTGGGCAAGACCCCTCCGCACCCTCCATGTGCGGAGAAAATTCACCACACCTTCAAACTTATAAATGCTGACTTTACAGTCACAAAATATAATGAAAAGAGCAAAGCAATTAACAGAATGCACTGGACTCATTGCTGGCATACATATAAAGATTATACGAGCAGCGATTCTCTAGAGAGTACAGTGACTTGGGGGGTCGACATCTAGAAGCTGAATTTGATGAGTTAGTCCTTTTTTCAGCTGTAACTCACCAAGGTATAGTGAAGTTACTTCACAAACTGACCCTAAAAAATTTACATACAAATCCTACAGTATAATTTTTCCACCTAAATGGCTGGGCTTAAAATGTCTTGCAAGGGCAGCTAGCCTAGTACTTACCTATGACCCTATGAAGCTAAAGGAAAAGCTTTATAGATAAAAATTTAAACAAATAAGAGAATTAAAAATTAAAGAAAATCAGAGCTGCAGCCAGCTTTTTGAAAAAAAATGTAGGGAAAAACATACACTGTTTTAAACATCTTAATTGGTTAACAGTATTCTTGGTAAAGAAAGACATAACTAAACTATACCATTAATATATCCTAATGTAACCTTAGTACTCTGCTAAAATAATGCCAGAATATTCCAATAAAACATTAAAAATAATTTCAGTAAGAGTATACATCCACTCAGAAGATATTCTATTCACAAAATCTATGGTTTAACTATATAAACCCCTATTTAATAATTATCCCATGCAAGTAACTACATTACTTCATCACACTGAAATAAAATGAGGTGTAGTCATTTAAACAAAGAAAACAGTCTAATGAGCAGATGTATAGGCTATGTAGCTGTCGTCTGTGTAACCTAAGAAATATCTGGGTCCTGAACAAGTAATGGACTCACCCTAGTGACTTCTCTAGACAATTACTATTGTGTATTCACATTTATATTAATAATTCAGTAATCATGCTACACACAGCTCTTTAAAGTTTTTTTTTCTTAAAGCACATATGCTAGGCAACAAAACTGCATTGATTCTTCACCTCTGGCTAGTATATGTAAAGAAATATAAACTGTTGTTTATAAACTATCTATACTGTTATAATTTTCACATTTCTCTAAATATTTCAACAAACCAAGTGACACAGATGGAAGCCCAAAGCTGGATGAACAAAATGCTGCTATCTGTTTGTGTATAACTTAAGGGTTTGGTGAAATATTCTAAGTTGTTTACAAGACATTACAGAAATGAATATTCAGACCTAGAATCTACTTAATATGACCACTGTAAACATTAGTTTGTTCTGAACAGTTTGCCATTTACACTTCTGTATAGGCTCCCAGGTTCATACATGGCTGCTGATAAGGTAGATAATTTGTAGCAAAACATCAAGACCCCTTTCAGCAGCAGCCTATAATATGAGAAGAGACATGGAGGAGCTTTCTGTAACCCAAGCAGGTATGACCCTAGCCCTGAGTAACATCCTGCCATCACCCAGAATGATACCACAGTACAAGGACAAAATGACTGACTTCAACAATTGGCTAAGCTTCTGGTGCCATTCTAAGGGGATCCAGAATCTGTCTGCCTGGGATGACATGATGAACAAACCACAATGCTTTGCCAGAGATAGCCTGCACCTGTCGCCCTTGGGATTCCGGATACTGGCTAAGTTTCTTGCCACCCCTATAGTGTCTTTTTAGGCAAGATTCAAATAACAAATTCACCACTGTAACAGGTACAAGCAAGCAAAATCTGAGGGTAATGCTGCTTAATGCTAGAAGTCTAAACCTCAAAATGCACTCACTCAATGCACTCCTTAAAATGGAGAACATCGACATCTGTGCAGTGACAGAGACCTGGTTCAAGGCTCCAGAGAGCACCGCTGCATTACCAGGCAATAATTCCTACCACATCTTTCTGCATCCTAATTTGGACCGAAGCACTAAAGATGGAGGTGTGTTCATATTCATTAAGGATATCCACACCTCCAGGCTAGTTGCTCAGCATAATGCAGCCGAGATTATCCAAGTGCAACTAACTCTGGGCAAGACCACAATCCAAATTGTAGCTTGCTACAGACCCCCCACCATGCCCCAGGATTCCCACTCCTCATTTCTTGATACACTGGAAAATATTAGGATACAACCTAACACCCTAATAATGGGCGATTTCAACTACCCCACCATTAACTGGGAAAACTACTCATGTACCAACTCTTCTGCTCAAAGTTTTCTGGAATTCATAAATTCTAACACCTTGGATCAACTTATCCACACCCCCACCAGTGGCAGCAATATCCTAGACCTGGTCATTACCAACATGGGCAACCGGTGTTCCACATCAGAGGTCAATTCCTCGTTGGTCAGATCCGACCACAAGCAAATCACCCTAGACATCCACATCCCACCCCACCCCCCATTAGGGAAACCACCGTAACAAAATTCTCCAAAGTCAACTTCACGCTTCTTAAGACAGAAGTGTCAAACTTCACAACACCCATGCTGACGGACAACAGAGGTACGACTGCTGAATCCTATACAAATGCACTTTATAAGCACTTACACGAGTGCATGGATCATACAATCCTAACAGAACCAAGATGCTATCCTGCAAAAAAGGAAGCCAATCTGGTGGTCCTCTGCCATAAACAAACTCTACAACAGAAGAAAGAAACTATTGCAAAAAAGAGTAAAATCCCATGATTGGAGGAACTCCATGGTCAGCTTCAGTAAGAAGCTGAGATCCCTCATAAAATCCCCCAAAGCTAGTTACAAAAACAAAATCACCACTGATTCTAAAGACAACCACAAAGCATTCGATAGCTATGTCAAGAATCTCAATGGCAACACTCAGATCTGCTCTGAGTTACAGCACAATGCCACTAAATATACAGAATCAACTGATATTGCCAACATCCTGGCAGATAGGTTCAGTGCTAACTTTACCCCTCTCTCACCCCCTAAAGGGCCCATCTCTATACCAGAAGAATGGAAAGTTTCTGTAATCACAGCTGCACAGGTAAAAAACACACTCTCCAAAGCCAAGAACACAGCATCCATGGGACCTGACAACATCCCTGGCTGCGTTCTACACAAACTACAAAATGAACTGGCACCCCAGCTAAGTACCATGTTCAATCATAGCCTCACCTCAGTCTTTGTGCCCACTGAATGGTGCACTGCAATGGTTATCCTACTTCACAAAGGGGGAGCCACCATGGACCCCGGGAACTACCACCCCATTAGCCTGATGAGCCTGGTCTGGAAGGCTATGGAACGTATCATCATGCAACTTATAAACAATGACATTGGTAATCTCCAACTCTGGACCCTACCCAGTTCGGGTTTGTAAAAGGGAGATCATGTCTCCTAAACCTGATAGACTTCTTTGAAGCAGTCACCAAAGCCATAGATGAGGGTAAGATGGTTCACACAGCCTATCTAGATCTCGCCAAGGCTTTCAACACCATCCCCCACTCTGGAATTATAGATAAACTCACTAACCTAGGTATGAATCCCTATGTCACAAGATGGGTTGCCAACTGGCTCACTGACAGAACCCTCACTGTGAAAGTAGCAGACTCTAAATCCAACTTCAGATCATTGACAAGTGGAGTACCACAGGGTTCAGTCCTAAGTCCTCTCCTGTTTGGTATCTACTTCTTTGAATTTCAGGCTAACACAGAAGGTCTTTGGCTAACAAAGTTAGCAGACGACTGCAAACTAGGAGCCATAATTAAAACTCCTAACGATGTGGACATCCTACAAAAGGGCCTCATTGAAACAGATGCCTGGTGTCAAAGCCATAGCCTCAAGCTCAATGCCAAAAAGTGCATTGTCATCCCTTCTGGTAAAAACTCTGTACCAATGAACTACCACATAGGTGGTAGTCTACTTAACACCAAAGGCATGATAAGAAACCTTGGGATACAGGTGGACAGTAGTCTCTCCTTTGATAATCACATTGCCACAGTAGTCAGGAAATCCTTCTACATGGCACACCTCATCACAAAAGGTTTCTCATCCAGGAAAAAAGAGGTCATTGTTCCCCTCTAATCATCACTCATTAGACCCATTATAGAGTATAAAGCCCCTTTTGGTATGTACCTCACAAAACATCTACAACAACTGGAAAGGCCACAGAAATACCTCACAAAGAGGATTACCGGCCTCAAACAGATGCCCTACGCAGACCGTCTCAAAAACTCCAGCTTTAATCTATCGTATATCGCCTACTCTGAGGCGATCTCTGCCTAACATACAAAGCAATGTCAAACCCAGAGCTATTGGACATGCTCCACTTAAAGAAATCCCAATCCCTCAGAGCTATACGCTCTAGGGACCTAAACCTTGTCACCACAATAAACAGAACATGCTGGAGGGATCGATTCCTACCCCAGAGACTTCCCATACTTTGCAACAAGCTACCTATCTATATCAAACAAAGCTCCTTATTAGCACTCTTCAAGAAAAATCTTGAAGATTGGATGGGAGATAGGAAATTCACCCCGGGGATCACTTCTGTGGCAATGTTTGACAGGGGCACAGGAAAATAATTTTCTTGGGTGGCAAAAGCCAGGGTACTGTTTGGCTAGACTTATATAGGCCCTAGGGTCAATAGCCTAGTACCTACCTATGAACCTATGAATAACTGCTATCTAATTTCATTCCTTTCATTGAGGGTTTGAGGAACCAGACCTGTTGTGAATTGACAGTTTTCCATCCATTCAGCTAGGTTGCACTTAAAGAGAGTCAGGGAGTGACTTTGTTTTACATTTAATGGAGGTCTATTCCATAAAAGATGGATTCTTTAAGGGGATGTCTGTCTTGCCAACAGTTCCCATTTATGCTGCAGTGGAAATTTAAGTTTCTTTGAATAAATATTTATGGTGTTTTTTTGTTGTTTGGGATGTGCATGAGGTTACATATGACTGGATACATCAAGGCTTTGTAGACAAACATTAGGCTCCCCCAGAGGTTGGCAGGATAAAGAGAAGAGAGAAAATGCTTTATGGTGGTCTAAGCAGCAAAAGAAAATGCTGCAATCTTTTCAAGTTGAGTCAAATGTTTGGACAAGTACCTACTAAAAGGAGCATTACATTCTTGATGGGTTTGATGAGGGAGGAATAGAGAAGGATGACAACTTCCTTTGACCTAGAAGACACACAGCTGCTAATCAGAAGGGCTAGATAAAATGATTTCCTAACAATTGTAGATATGTGGCGATCAAGTAATAGTTAATTGTCAATGAAAGTGTTCAAGACTGTAATAACTGTTTCAGTTTTCAAAGGGTGTCATCTACATAGTAGGTGCATGAATGCTCATATTTGCCAAAAGACACAATACTATATTTCTTGACATTTAGCTTAGGTTCAAGATCCGGGCACCACTGAAAGTCAGCTAAAGAGTTTATGACAGGTCCAAGTTTACAATCATCTGTACAGTTGGTCAGTCATAGGCCTCTGACATCAGCCTTGAGATCAAAGAAGCAAACATCAAAGAGAAGTGGTTCATGGACTGATTCCCCAAGGAATACCATTAGTAGAGATCCTCTTTGATGTGAAATTGCCCCCTACACTATTAGATTGGGTTCTGTCAGCAAGACAGTTTGCTATCCATTGTGTAAAATAGGAGTTTATACTTTGATTAGTTTATCGATAATGCCAGAACGTGGGATGGTACCAAACGCCTTGGCCAAGTCAAGGTAAGCAGTGTGAATTGATTTGTTTGTATCCAGTGCATCAGTGACTTGTTCAAAGAGGTCCACACTGAATTTAGCTGCTTGGATTTCTCTTTAAAGAACTCAAACTGGTTTGTGTCAAAGGTTTGTAAACTGTTGACATCCTTACTAATAAATTCCATAATGATGTGGTCCACTACTTTACAGATAAGGCTGTTGAGACTGAAAGATCTATTGTTTCTTGGGTCAGTGGTGGACCATCCCTTGTATGGTGGGATGACTACAGCAGTTCTCCACATCTCAGGCACAACTGTGGAGGAGAGGCTGACATTAAATAGGTAATGAGTATATAAGGCTGTGCTTGGTGCTGATATAAAGACAGTCTGGTACATTGCCTGGACTTATGGAGCTAACCTTTTTAGCCTTGGAGAGAGTCCTCAGGACTTGCTCCAAAGTTATCTGAGGAGGTAGGCATATTAATATATGGGAAAAATTAGGGAGAGATAAGGGTGCAAAGTTTACAGTAAATTTATCTGTTACTATGTTGGCTATGTCTTATGGAGATTGTATTGTTTCTGAAATTAACTGATGCCTCAAAGCATGATTTTAGGTCAGCATAGAAGCTGTCTGCTAATGTAGCAATGTGTGAAATGGGGCCATTATATATAAATGAATATCATAAAAGCTACAGTTAATATCTATTTTATCAGGTCATCAGCTAGCTGTAATATATTGGCCTTAGAATAGTGTCTAAAGACAGAAAGGTTTGATGGTAAATCAAATCAAGTTTTAACTTCATAATGCATATATAACTGAACAGTTATTGGATTTGACCAGTGATGGAACAACTACAGGTGTATGGCATAGTGGGACTAGATCCAATATTTCTGATCCCCTGGTTGCGATGTGAATTATTGGTTGAAGGAGATAGCATTTATGAAATCTAGGAAGCGTTGCTCATACGTATTCTTGGTAGTGTAGGTTTTCCAGTAAATGGAAGGATACCTGAAATCCCAAAATCTCAGAGAATGGTGTTAGGTTCAATTAGGAGGGAATTTGGTTTCTTTACATATGCCTTGTGGGCTGCGGGTAATATGAAGGGTGCACAGTAGTTGGCTATGATGTGGTATGGAGTTTTACTGATAGTAAGGTGGGATATGGGTGAGCTCAAAGTTATTGTCTGGGCTTAAGAGTCTAGATGTAATTTGATGTCTTAGGAATGCAGACATGCTGCCTCCAACATCACAGCCATTTTCAGTGATGTGTCTGAATGAGTGTTAGGCAGGGAATCATTGCAATGCAGGGGATCTCTCAATATATTGAAACCATGTTTCAATAATTATGCATGTATCTGTATTTCTGAGGGCCAGGAAGGCCTATGAGGGGTGCAACTTCTTGTTCTGGCTTCTAGCATTGAGCAGTGCTCCCTTTTGTGATGTTCCCTCTCTGGGCCAGTAATCAAGGAGCCTGAATTCTCACCAATGACACTGGAGAGGGACCTTCACCTGGAACAAAAACAGATACACACAGTATTTCTAAATGCAGCTCTCTCTGCAAGCATAATTTCCTTTAACTTATTCACTTCAATAGAGCACTATAACTTCCAATGGGCAGAGCCTAAGCCTTTTGACAGAATCAAATTATGTCCTCACATTTCAAACACATGATCATATTTCTGGAACCATAGGAATTATAAAAGAAGTATAAATGGCATACTCTTCAGCACAAACTTTTTTTTATAGTGGTAGTATTCTTTAGATTCTAGGTCTTAAACTGAATTTTATAAGTCACAGTAAACACAGTAACTATTACATTTGTAATATTTTTTAAACGGCTTACAATATCTCAGCAACCACTCAAGTTACACACATATTGTCAGCAGTATTTTATTCATCTAACTGAGAGATTTCATATAAGGCTAAACATATTTGTCTGTGTTACTTGGTTGTTGAGATATTTAGACAAATGTGAAAATGATATCTATATAAATGAATATCATAAAAGCTACAGTTAATATCTATTTACCTGCAATAGCCAGAGGTTAAACATTAATACAATTAAGTTTGCTATTGTCTAAGCTTTAAGATGAAATTGTTTAAAACCTTGCATATAGCATGGTTTCAGAATTATTGATGAAAATATGAACAAGCAATATTTGATGCCTAGAGGTGTCAGTAGGAGTTAACTGCAGATGGACCTGGAGGCGTCACTCAGATGTAATGAGTTAAGAGCATATAGGGAACACACTCAGTGTGGGGTCTGGTTTTCTCTCTCTGTCTCCCTGCATATCCCCAGTAAGACTTCCCAATGGCACAGCTATAGAGTTGAGTCCTCAGCCGAGTATGCAAGCCAAGTTCTCCACCACTCTCTGTGTGAAACCAGTGTGTTGTGTCCCATCTCCAAGCAAAGCAGCTGACCCACACACACACTGTTTGAGATTTGATTTGCACACACACACACACACACACACACACACACACACACACACACACACACACACACACACACGCACACACACAAACACACACAGCTGGGAAAGGCTGGCACAGATTTACTAGGTATGCCCCCTTCTGCCCAAGCTATAAGGTAGCTACTGCCACCAGACACTCCAAAGCCAGCTACTCTAAGGCTCTTACAAGGGTACCCAATTATACTGAGTAAAATTAATACTAATACAAATTATGGTGTTTTGACCAATGCAGTAAGGCTTTCAGGAGTGGCAATAGAGTCACCAAATAGATATAAGTACTCTCAAGGGCTAAAATATTCTCTAAAGGACCAACCACAATGAAAAGTTTTAATATATTTAATAATAAATAATAAAAGAACATGAAAATACTAAATATCTATTTACAATAAACACAAGAGTTTCAATCACAGGAAATATTAAAATAACACAGATGAATAGATTCATACAGATACAGAAAAACAATACTTAGCTAATCTCACTATATTTTCCTGACTGATCTAAAGTATTACTATTCCCTAGTCACTTACTAGAGCAAGGCAAGATGAAGTAGGTGAGTGGTCTTCATTCTTTGTCAGGTTCCAAAAACAGACTGCTCTGAGACTTCAGTCTTATGTAGTATTAAAACATCATTTTGCCCTGGATTGCAGAATGGCATCACATACATCTGGTCATCTGACTTCTCGTTCTCATAATACCCCCTTTCCTAGCAATTGACTTAGAATCTTGCACATATGTGTCAGCAATGCACACACACACACACACACACACACACACACACACACACACACACACACACACACACACACACACACACACACACACACACACACACACTCACACACACACACACACACACACACACACACACATACCACTTTGCTAAGATCTGTTGCAGCTTCCGGAAGTCATAAAACAATAAAACACTTCCTCTCTTCCTACAAGAGCTAATAAACCATTCTTTATGGCCTAAATTAAGTAATTTCATTTCATATTATTTTTCAAAGTTAGCTGGTGCTGAGCTTAACCTCTTCTCTTCCAGTATCCTCTGTTACAATATTAATTTCAATAGTTATAATACAGTTTGACATACAAGTGCATTTCTTTTTCTGTCCAACAGGACACACTGTTGGTGCATTTTAACACATGCACCTTTACAAATACATTTTGTAACACGCATCTGTAGAAATCAGTCTGATGTACAACTGATGTGTAATTCTTTACAAAATTCTAGCTAGCTATGCTGGCATATGTTACACATCCACTGCCCTACTTTTCCTGGAATAGCTGGCAATACCTCACATCAACCCACCTTTATATACTTTTAATTTTTTTTTGACTATGTTAGTAGTTTGAGGAGACTGACCTTGCTTAATAAAGCACTGTGAAGAAAGAAAAATGTTTGGTCAATATGTAAACTTCATAAGAAGAGAGTTGCAGGACATCCATAGAAAAACAGGTAGGCCTGTCAATCATTTCATCCCAGGTTGATATATATATATATATATATATATATATATATATATATATATATATATATATATATGTATACATATATATATATATATATATATATATATATATATATATATATATATATATTGGATGCCCTTAGAATGACATTAAAACTAAGCCAACAATTAAATAGTTAAAATCAACTATCTTTTGTTTGTATTTTGGCATACTTTTTGGATGCTGATCAATGAAAGTTTAATACCAACTTCTAATGCATATTCTGAGAGCTCCATTATATCCTTCTTCATATGATCCAAGGTGGAGTTGGTGTGTCTCAGGTTGTTCTCTCCCATGTGCATAATGACCAAGTCACATGTGTACTTTGTGTGAAGGGACTTGAGGACTCTAATGACATGATGGCACCTGAGAGATAGTTTACTATGACCCTGTCCTTGCTCATCCTGGTGAATGTGCATTTGTGGGTTTCTTTATGGCAACACCTATGACTAAGATGTTACCAGATGTGTTGGCTCAGCCTTGTTGCTTTATGGACATTAACCTTTCAGCTAGCTGACCTCCCTTTTGCTCTTGTACCATTTGTTGTGTCTATAGATGCTGTTTTCTTGCAAGTCTGAGTCCGAGTATCCTGTATACTGAATACACATCTTGGAAGCAGTTTCAGTTTGCATGGGGATTTCTTAAGCTCCTTAGCATTAGATGGATTATTTGTTGAATTAGGACAAAATGGACATGCTGCGTGACATGGGTGTCAATAATGGCAGCCTGGTAGATACTACCAATAAGTCTGGATGACAGGCTGGCCTTCAAAGTTAATTAAAGCTTCTACCCCTCACATGTACATTCATCTAGAGGAAGAAGGAAATTGCTGTCAGTAAGCATGAGGTAGGTGTCTAGAGCTATGAGTGTGGCTATAAATGGTGTGGGAGACTATGAGCTCTTGGTGCATAGTGTCTAGTATATAAGGAGTATGAGGATTATTGTAGGGAAGGAGTTTTATATTAATTATTAATTAGGAGATGAGATAAGGTTTGCTAGTGAAATAAGACAGTACAATAGAGGTAAAAGCACAAAAAGTAAAATACATATAGAGGTGAAGTAGGGCATTCCAATTTACACAGTGTTAAGTATACAATTTTTGTAAAGACCAGTGATAAGTTTGAGTTAATTGATTTAATTTAGTGCTACTTATATCTCCAGAGGTAAGAATAATTGAACATGAAGATATATCTTGATTTTATCAAAATACCCATGTAGAAATCATTAGAAGTTAAAGTACAAATTTCTAGAGCTCTATTGAAGGAAATGTGTAGAGGGAATTCCTGAAAGTATTTTGAAATGTGAGTTGGGGTAAAGCTGCATTAATGAATTTGTCAAGGTGATAAGGAAGGTGTATAGAAATAACTACAGTAACTTCCACTATACCAACAGTAGACTGAATATGTTCAGAGGAGGTATCATTATATTGTTATTACATACAAGATCTCAAATTATTTGCTGTTATTTATGTAAGTGTCTTGGCAGGCACTCAAAATGCCGAATAATGACAGACCAAATAAAAAAGGTTCGGAAATCCAAGAAAAAAGCAAATTTTGAACCTCAATCTTCTCTTTTAAACTTCTTTTTTACAGGGGCCAAGCCCCCCTTCAGTCCATGATGTAGGGAACTAGCCCACACATCCCCTGAAGTTATATATACCATATCTCAGAGAAAAGAGAATATTCTGGGAAATAGCAATCTTAGACTTGGTACATGTAAGTCAGTTTTTTGGCCATTCAGTCTCCTTGTTTTGAGACTTGTTCTCGGAGGTCCTGACATTTGAACCTGTTTTCTGGAGTATGTGAACATATTTTCCTTTTGAAAGTGAGCTTTGAATTTAGATTTGTAATTAGGATAGAAAGTTAAGTTTCTGATAGATGATGGAATGGAGTGCCACACATCTTGTCCAAAAACTGAAAAGCTATGGTCAGTGGATTGTCATGTGGTTAGAGGAATTATCAGATAAGGAGTACTGTCTGTGTAGTGGCATAGAATACACACACACACACACACACACACACACACACACACACACACACACACTCACACACACACACTCACTCACACACATGCACACACGCGCACACGCGCACACACACACACACACACACACACACACACACACACACACACACACACACACACACACACACACACACACACACATTCAATAACAATAATAAGTATCTTAAAAAGAATGAATTTAATTGTAATAACCTGAAAAGGAAAGATCCTTGAAGGAGGTCTGCTATTTGCTGATAGGTTGCCAATTAGCCTTTGTAAGAATTGAACAATGATGATCATTCGAAGGGGTGAGAGTGATAAAGTTTCAGATTCGATTTGATGTAGTTTGCAAGAAATGTATTTATTATTTTATTTATTTAACATTTGTTTACCGGGAAAGTCCAACTTGGAACAAAGGCAATTTTCAGTGGAGGCCTGGGGAGAAACACTCCAAATGCATGTCTTTGTAATTTATATTCTGTTTTTCCGGTTGTGGCAATAATTCTGAACCTATACTCTAGTAGGCGTCCAGAGTACCCTTTCCAAAGGCTAATATGGTTGCTGGTGGAAGGAAGCGGTATACTTCCCAAAAACAGAACAGAAGTCATTAAATCTTATAGTTCATTTGCTCAGTGTGATATTGGAAAGTATATCTTTGATCTAACTATGGACCTAGGTATTTAAATATCTTACATTGCTTAGGGAGTTGTAGATTGCTATCAAGGATAATACAGTTAAGAGGTACTATGGAAAGGTTTTGAGAAATACCAAAAAGCATGACTTTGTTTTATGTTAAGACTAAGGAAAAGCTTCTTAGGGACCAGTCATTTAGTTGCAGATAAAATATCTTCCTTCCAGCGTTGATGTTATTTCTGAGTGTGATACATCAGGGCTGTATGTTATCATGACATAGGATCACAGGAAGTTACTAGGCTATTAGCCCTGAGGCCCTTACAAGCCTAGCCAAGAATTTAGCCAATGTTCCAACAAGTCAGCACCCTATGCCACTGTCCAGCAGGGACACAGGTGGGAATCCCAGGGGTGTATTTTCTGTTCCCCATCCAGTTATCCAGGTTGATCTTAAAAAGGGTTAATGAGGTACTCTGCCATGTAAAGTAGGATGAGAAGTTGGTAGAAGTCAGGTGAGATCTTAATAATGTAACAGGAGAAGTGTAATGCCAACACTACTGACACATTATTTATTCCTTTGAGCAGGGGAGCAGGAATAGTCGGGGAAGGACTTATCCTGAATGAACAGTTTTGAGTATAGGAGACATTTTTGAAGAACTGAGCTGTTTTAAGGTTTATTCCAGTAGCCAAAATGCATATTTAAGAATGTGGTTGTCTATTGTGTCAAAGGTCAATGAATACTATTCTTGTAAGCTGATTTCTGCCCATGTTAATAAATTATTTTATTTTTATTTTATTTTATATTTGTTAACTGGGAAAGTCTGACTGGATACATGTCCATTTTCAGTGGATACCTGGGGAGAAAAGATCCACAGTTAAATTTTAAGTAAAATATAAGGTATATACAGAAGCATTCATATTTACGTAGATAGTACTAAACTTAACACTGACTAGTAGCATAGCATTCAAGCTTAATGCTAATTTACATAGATAGTACCAATACCAAACTTAACGTTTTCTAGTAACATAGCATAAAAGTTTAATATTTTAACATATTTACATAGACTGAACACATCTTTTACAGTTTTAGGTTGAGGCATAAGATTAGACATAGTAGGGAGTATAGTAGCACGAGAAGAGACAGAGATGGGAAACTGGATAACAGGTTAAGTAAGAAAAGCAGGAGGCATAAGTAGCTTAAGTATAAA
The DNA here is from genome assembly GCF_019279795.1 of Protopterus annectens. Lineage (NCBI taxonomy): Eukaryota > Metazoa > Chordata > Ceratodontiformes > Protopteridae > Protopterus > Protopterus annectens. The sequence continues at coordinate 1,640,763,888 of NC_056728.1, read as the reverse complement.
GTAAGACTAAAGGTGTAAAGAGAAAAGTAAAGTATAGCAGATAGATAGAGTGTCCTAGCAGTGACATATGGGTATTGACTTGGGTTAGAATTAGAGGTGGAACTGGAAGGAAGCTAGAGAAGTTGCATTCTTTTGGTGATGAAGCTGAAGTCAGAGGGCAAGAGTAAGGGGGGGGGGGGTTGGCCAGCCATGTGAGGAACATGTGTATATCGATGTGTGCTTTAGGTGTTCTTTAAGGAGTCCTTTAAATGTAAACTTTGAACCTGCTGAGGTAATAGCAGTAGGTAGGGTGTTCCAAATTTTGCCTATGTAGTTAGGGAAGAGAGAGTCCCCGGATGTGTTGTTGGTCTTGGTGTCCTTGATTAATTTTTTGCTGCTAGAGTGAAGTTGTCTAGTATTATCTTGTAGTTCTAGTAGATTGGCCAGAGCTGGAGTTTTGTCTGGGAGTAGTAAGTGATTGTGGGCAAAGGAAAGTTGATGATAATTTAGGAGATTAGGGGATTTAAGCGAGCCAAGTTGTTTTAGGGAATGGCAGTGGTGGGCTTGGTAGGGGGCACCGTCATCTGTTAGTCTTCATAGTGCATTTATTGTACTGTGGTCTCTCCAGAATCTATAATGGTTTCTGGATAAGAGGCCATGTGTCTTTATGTAGTCTGTGAGCTGAATGAACATAAAGTTTTTCAGCATTTTTTCATGGATAAATTCAGGGAATTCAATATTTAAAATTAAGACTGTCTGTTAGTCACTGTTGATATTTCACATTTGTTTACTAGTGTACAGCAGGGAAAAGGGGTCAGTTTTATTATATCATTTTTGACTAGCTATACTAAGTTTAATAATGACATAATCAATTTCTGTTGTTTAATGTTGGAACCCTTTTACACAACTTTTTTATTTGTTATTTTTAACAAAAACTTATATCCCCAGATTTGTGGGGTTGTTATGGGTTTGTCTGAAGCACCTGCTTTTGCTAGTTTAGTATTGGGATGTTAGGACATTAGTATTTTACCTAATTATACTAGTTTTTTAGATGTTATTTTTTTTACAAGAGATTCATTGATGATTTTTTTTTTAAATTTAAAGGGATAGTATCACAATGTAATATATTTATTGCTGAGTTAAACAATACCACTTCTTTTTTAAAGTTTACTTCAGGTGAAGTTGGGACTAAGATAAATTTTTTGGATGTTAGAATTGGATTAGATAAAGTCAATAAAAGTTTTGAGAGTAGAATATTAAGAAAAGATGCATTTTCCAACTATTATCTACATTATAGAAGCAATCATTCCATTTTTATGAAGAAGAATATTCCAAGGGACAGTATATTAGGGCATATAGACTTTCAACTAAGAATGAAGACTTTATTCAGGAAATACATTTTATTACAGCTATGTCTGAACAAAGAGGATATAAAAAGTGCATTTATTAAAAGTTACCAATGAGATATACAGCAGAAAAGATTTTGCTCATTTACTTAAGAAACCTTTTGTAGCTAAATATTTTATTCCTAGAGAAAATTGATCTATTTTCTGGAAGTATAATAGTAAAGAGTAAAAGTTTAATGGAAGCTCTGACATCCCCATTCTGGGCCAGTAATGAAGGAGCCTGAATCCTCACCACTAGCAATGGAGAGGGATGTTTACTTAGAACAAAAATGGATACATCCAGTATTTCCAGATGCAGTTCTCTGCATCAAGCACAATTTCCCTTAAGAGCACACATGGAAGACACTTAGTCCGGGGGCTGGTTTCTCTCTTGCTCTCCTTCTAAATTCCCAATAAGACTCCCTACTGGCACAGCTGTAGGGTTGAGTCCTCAGCGGAGTGTCCAAGCAAAGTCCTCCATCACCCTCCCGGTGAAACCAGTGCTTTGTGATGACACACACTCTTTGAAATTTGATTTGCACACACACACACACACACACACACACACACACACGCACACACACACACACACACACACACACACACACACACACACACACACACACACACACACACCTGGGAAAGGCTGCCACAGATTTGCTACCTATGTCCCCTTCTACCCAGTCTATAAGGTAGTTGCTGTCACCAGACATGCCAAAGCCATCTACTCTAAGGCTCTTACAAGGGTGACCAATTATACTGAGTGAAATTAATATTAATATAAATGGTATTTGGCCAATGCAGTAAGGCTTTCAGGAGTGGCCACAGTGTGCCATCAAATAGATTTAGTGCTCTCAACGGTAAAAATATTCTCTAAAAGACCAGCCACAATGAAAAGTTTAAATATATTTAATAATAAATAATAAAAGAACATGAAAATACTAAATATCTATTTACAATAAACACCAGACATTCAATCACAGGAAATGTTAAAAATAACACAGATGAATAGATTCGCACAGATACAGGAAAACAGTACTTAACTAATCTCACTATATTTTCCTGACTGATCTAAAGAATTACTATTCCCTGGTTCACTTAATAGAACAAGGCAAGGTGAAGTAGGTGAGAGGTCCTTCTTTGTCAGGTTCCAAAAGCAGACTACTAAGTCACTGAGAGACTCCTCTCTGTAATATCTAAATATTATTTCAGAGTTGACTCCAAAATGACATCACATCTAGTCACCTGATTCTGTTTCCCACACTACCCCATTGGCTAGAAGCTGCCAGGATTTAGCACATATGTCTTACAGCACATATCTCAAGCTTTGCCAGAGTGTATTGCAGCATATGGAAGCTGTAAAACAATTTTAAAACTTTTACTCTTCCTACAGAGACTAACAAACCATGCTTCTTACAGACATTGGGTCTGTGGCTCCATTCAAAATTGTGAGATAACATCTTTATGGCCTAGATTAAGTAATTTAATTTCTTACTATTTTTCAAAGTTAGCTGGATTTAGATTAACCTCTTCTCCTCCAGTATCCTCTGTTAAAACATATACATTTAATCATTTACAATACAGTCAGTCTAATATACATGTATACATGTATATTTCTTTTCTGTCCAACAAGGCACACTGTTGATATATTTTTAACACAAACAGCTTTACAAATACACTTTTCAACACAATATTTTTACAAATCAGTTTGATATACAAATAACATCCATTTATTTACAACATTCCAGCTGGCTGTGCTTGTTAAACATCCAATGCCCTACTTCTCCTGGCATAGCTGACAATACCTCACATTGTCATAGAAGCTATTAGTTACAATTGAAAACTTGCTCTGGGAAATGTTAAGTTAAGTAAAATCATAGACAATAAACCAATGTTTTTCATATAAAAGGAACACAAGTATTAAAGTACTAGTATAAATAGATAATACTTCAGTCGATGTTCCAAGGACAGATACCCCCAAAGGTACATATACATGTGGGATTGTGATATTTGTAGATATATTTTGGAAGGACCATATATTAGTTTTGAGCATACTGATAGAACCTTTGGTACCTCCCATACATATTACTGCAGTTCTTATCAGGGTTGTTTATATTGCCAAGTGTTCTGGATATTAAGGCTTTGAGTTTGGAATGACTACTAGATGTATTCCTCTCAACCTCTTAGTGCAGGAAATCGGGACAAAGCCTGACAAAATGGGGAGACAAAGGCCCAAAAATAGGGACATATTTTAAACATTGCTCTTATAAACTTAGAAAGTTGCTAAACTAGCAGGGTTTGTTTTAACATACATTTTCTGAAGGATTTGAAGTCTAAAACTCAAATGTATGTCATTTTTTAGTGACTTCAATCCTCAGATACTCTCAGCTATTTGCCAGCAAACCAAAAGTTTTATGAGGAACAGACCAACAAAAATGAGCAAAAAATCTGGACATTCTGCAAAAATCTGGACAGTTGAGAGGTATGACTAGATGTTTACATAAAAGATTTAAAGAAAATGTTTATGGTATTAAAACATGTAATATTAAGAATGTGTAACCAAATGCAAGGAGTACCAATGTGGAACCAAGACAACTAGTAACCACAAAACGCACTGTTGTAGTGAAGTAAACCTCCAGACTCACGAACCGTTACCAATGCTTTATTGTATACTAAAGTCCAAAAAAGAGTTCAGTGCTAGGCTAAAGTCCAGCCAAACGAAGCAAAACAGAAGTAATCCCAACAAACGCGGCAGGACACTGCTATGTTTCAAAGAATTTATTAAAACCACAGAAGTACAAAACACAGGATGAGCACTTTCGGGTAACAACCCTTCATCAGATAAAACATTCAATTCTATCAAACTATTTAAAAAAATCATTAGCCAATGACAAACTAATGAAAGACCCGCCTATTCTGAAGGGCGGGCTTCATAGGTATTACGTCATTCAATCCTGGGCTTCTGTGAGCCATCAGCTCTATAATCCATCTGGATTCTGCAATCTCAGTTAACTGTTTGATATCCCCTCCTCTATTATTTAATTTTATATTGACTATGGCCCTAAACCTAAAACTATGTGTAGGGTGTTCTTTTACGTGCCTATACAAGGCATTATGTGCATCACTGTTTCTAATGCAAGAAAGATGCTGTAAAACCCCTCACTTTAAGCATATTGTTAGTCTTCCCTACATAAAAACAGGGACACATTAAACACTCTGCCAAGTATACTATATCCATAGTTCTACATGTAGCCCTCCCCTTCAAATGGAAAATTCTGCCAGTCACCGGATGTCTGAAAGAAGTTTCCTTGTTGATGTAGCTACATGCTTTACAAATCCCACAAGGTATAGTGCCTGCAGTAGCCCTAACGGACTTCTTACTGGTAACAGTCTTCTCCCTGCATAACAAATCCTTCAAGTTTTTGTTCCTCCTATACCTAAAACTTGGGTTACTACCTACTATTTCCCTTAAGCCGGTGTCACTGGTCAGGATATTCCAGTTCCTATGTATGATGTCACAAACGTCTCTAATGTTGCTGCTATACATCAGCATTAGCTTCAAACCTCCTTGTGTAAAACCATTAGTATTGGAACCGGGTTGTTCTCCTTGGGCCCGTCTGAGCCAAGTTTTATACCTATTCTGTCTAAGACCCTTGCTGCTATCCATTATCCTGTTGACCAAACCATCTTCATATCCCCTTTCTCAAAAACAATCTTTAAGTTTAATCACTTCTTCCTCATATTTTGTATACTAACCAACATGTAACATAAAACGCTTAACGAATCACCGCGTTTTTCATCTATAAACACAGACTTCATCAGACAATGCTTTTATACAATCACTGCTTGTCGGGATTGACACGATCATGATGTGTATTGTTTTGAGACATTATGGGATATAAAAAAGATTTGGCGCTTATAAACTGGAGAAATCTATGTCATGTTTATTGTGATTGCCAGCACTTTTGAGAGGTATGTTTACATATTAATGAGTTGGATTAATCAAAATCATTGGATAATTCAAACTTAAGTGATTGTATAAAAGCAATGTAATTAATTATTTGTTTGTCTGATGAAGTATGTGTTTATAGATGAAAAACACGGTGATTCGTTAAGCGTTTTATGTTACATGTTGGTTAGTATACAATAAAGCATTGGTAATGGTTCGTGAGTCCGGAGGTTTATTTCACTACAACAGTTTTGTGGTTACTAATATTAAGAACGTGTTATTTAAAAATGATGATGGATTGTAATATCTATAAAAGCTTTTATTATTTGCTATTAATAAAACTGATTTGCACAGATGCTTCTGTTGAAATGTATTTGTAAAGTTGTTTGTGTTAAAATATATCAACAGTGTGTCCTGCTGGACAGAGGAAGAAATGTACAGGTATTATTGTAACTGTTTAAATGCATATGTTTTAAAGGAGGATACTGGAAGAGAAGAGGTTAATTTCAATCCACATGACTTTAAAAAATAGTAAGAAATTACATTTCTGAGCCTAGATCATAAAGATGTTATCTTACAGTTCTCAATGTAATCAGAGACAAAAAAGTCTGTACTAGTAAACTTCCTGCATTGTCATTGGGGTGAACTAATTGCTACTCTGGAAGGGTGGAGGTTTGAAATTATTTTATGACTTCCAGGAGCAGCAGCAGATCATAGAAAGGCTGTGTATGTGTTCGTATTACTGACACATGGCTGCTAAATCCTGGCCGTTTCTACTGATGAGGGTTCCATGGGAACCAGAAGTCATATGGGCAGATGTATGTGATGTCCTCCTGTAATCCATCAGTAAAACTAATGTTTAATACTAGATGAAACTGAAGTCTTAGAGTACTCTGTTTTTGTAACCTGACAAAGAAGGATCTCTCACCTACATCATCTTGCCTTGCTCGAATAAGTAAATAGGGAAATAGATCAGTCAGGAAAATATAGTAACATTAGTTAGGTATTGTTTTTCTGTAACTGTGTAAACTTGTCTACCTGTGTTATTTTTAATATTTCATGTGAAACTCTAGTGTTTATTGTAAATAAATATTTAGCATGTTCAAGTTATTTTATTTATTAATAAATATATTTAAACTTTTCATTGTGGCCGTTCCATTAGAGAATACTTTAAGCTTTGAGAGTACTTATATCCATTGGTGACACTGTGGCCACTCCTGAAAGCCTGGCTGTTTGGGCAACATTACCATTTGTATTAATATTTATTTTATTCAGTATAATTGGGTACTCTTGCAAGAGCCTTAGAGTAACTGGCATTGGGGTGTCTGGTGGCAGTGTAGCTACTTTATAGTTTGGACAGAAGGGGGTATAGCTCGTAAATCTGTGCCAACCTTTCCAAGTATGTGTGTGTGTGTGTGTGTGTGTGTGTGTGTGTGTGTGTGTGTGTGTGTGTGTGTGCATGTGTGTGTTTGTAAAAATCAAATCTCAAAATGTGTATGTGTCAGCTACTTAGATCAGGGACATGAGGCACTAGTTTCATTGAGAGGGTGCTGGAGGACTTGGCTTGGACACTCGGCCGAGGACTTAACTCTACAGTTGTGCCAGTGGGGAACCTTAGTGGGGACCTGGAGAGAGACAGAAGGAAAAACCCTGACCCTGAGCTGAGTGTGTTCCTTCTGTGCTCTTAAGGAAAATTTTGCTTGATGCAGAGAGCTGCATCTGGAAATACTGGGTGTATCCATTTTTGCTCCAAGTGAACTTGCCTCTCCAGTGTCATTGGTGGGCTTGAGGCTTGTTGATTACTGGTCCAGAGAAGGTACATCAGACCTTCCTAACCCTAAAGATCTCCTAGATGTAGTACACATAACAAATGCCTTCAGCAGCCCCAAATGCACTCTTTCAAAACAACGCTCACATCAAAACATACTGCCACATCTCATGAAGCCTCTTTTCCTAATCATATAAGGCAAGTCACCACACAATCCAACATTCTGATCATTGGAGACTACATTTTGAGACACACTGATGTCCCTCTCACCGGGATGAGTAAGGAAAAAGTCACAGTCAGTTGCTTACCAGGGCCAGGATCTGCCACATTATGGATGAACTCAGGTCATTGGACCACAAATACCAAGATGATTCAGTCACAGTCCACATAGGTGTAAAGGACCTGAGACATGCCTCCCTAGACTATATGAAGAGAGACATCATGGAGTTCTCAGAATATATGTCCCAGACTGGTGTGAGCCTAGCATTGAGCAGCATTTTGGATGGCGCAGTGGTGCAGCGGTAGCATTGTCACTTCATCGCAAGATGTTCTCCGGTTCAATTCTTGGCTGGGGTGCCTTCTGTGTGGAGTCTGCATGTCCTCCCTGTGTTCATGTGGGTTTCCTCTGGGTGCTCCGGTTTCCTCCCATGTTACAAAGACATGCATCTAGAGCATTTCTCCCCGGGCCTCCACTGAAAATTGGCTTTGTTCCAAGTCAGACTTTCCCAATTAACAAATGTTAAATAAAAATAAAATAAATAAATAAAATGTTACCTTCTCCAAGGATGATGCCACAATACGAACAAAAGAAGACTGATTTAAATAATTGACTTAGCCTCTGATGTCATTCTAAGGGAGTGCAATATTTGGCAGCATGGATGGTGATGGTTAACAGACCACACTACTTTTCCAGGGATGGTCTGCACATCTACCCTCCAGGCTTTCGAATATTAGCTGAAACATTGTCCTTCTCCATTATGCATTTTTCAGGCAATGCCAAACTGAAAGTACTTCTGACATAACAAATCAAAATCAAGAAAATCTAAAGGTGTTACTGCTCACTGCTAGGAGTCTAAACAAAAAACTCCACTCCCTAGAACCTCACTTCACCCTAGAGAATGCTGATGTCTTTGCGGTCACTGAGACATGGTTTAAAGCTGTGGAGAGCACACCAACAGTGCAAGTTTTTAATGCCTTTTACACATTTAGACCAGCTACTACACAGACAGGGACTCAAGGCTGGTCAATCAGAACAATGCACTTGAGCTTTTCAACTTTAATATCACCATAGGCAAAATCCAAAACCCCTTCCTTGCAAGCTATAGGTCCCCCTCTATGAACTAAGAAACCCATACCATGTATGTAAACTTATTAGAAGCATTCACCATCCAACCCAATATCATATTCATGGGTGACTTTAATTACCCCACCATTAACTGGAAATCATAGCCAACATGAAATGTAGAGGGAGTAGGACAGAGATTTCTGGATTTTGAAAACACAAACTCCCTGGGCCAGATTGTCAATGCACCAACCAGAAGTGCAGCCATACTGGATCTGAACCTCACTAATATGGGAGAGTGCTGCACACCCCCTAGTGTAATGTCTTCTCTGGTAAGGTCAGACCACAAAATTGTCTCCTTTAAAAATAAAACATGTAACACTAGCTAACCCTGGAATATTCAGGAACTGCTCTAAGGCTGACTTTCTACTATTAGTTGATGACCTGGCAAAATTTCAAGCCCCCCATAAACCCTGAGAATACTGCTGCCTATACAGCACTTGTTCACAGAAATCCTGTACAAGCATGTTAATGGCTGCATAGAGGCAGCTGTAACCACCAGGAAGAAGTACAGAACTAACTCAAAAAACAAGTCACCCTGGTGGAATCACATCAGTAGGCTGTATAACAGAAGGAATACAATCATGGAAAAAGGTGGAGGTGCTGCACCTAGCGGGATAAAATCACTCTCCTCAAATTAAACAAAAAACTCAGATGACAAATAAACTCTATCAAAGCCATATTTTATGTAAATTTGTCCTTCCAGGCCAAGGACAAACACAGGGCATTCTTTAGCTATCTCCACAAACTGAAAGGCAATACGCAATTGTGTACAGAGCTCACTGCTAATGGAATTACCTATACTGGAGAGATGATAAGTCAGCAAGCAAAGGGAAGTAGTAATGCTGGATTGAATTCATCCTTAAGTCTTGGTGAGTTCCTTCATGTGGTGGACCCTGTTTTTTTACAAAATCTCACCAAGAAGACATTGATATACAAACTGTATTTTATATAGCATATGCCATGGACAGAAGTAGGTTAAAAAATAAAAAAAAGATAGCTGGGTGTACAAGACCCAGGATAAAAAGGTGTCCAATCTTGGTACGTGCAATGGTGCCAGGACTGGAAATAAATGACAGCGCAGAATCCTCAAGACATGGAAACATTCATACAATGGGGCTAGTGGCCCTCCTGTTGTGGAAGGAAGTAGCAGTCCACAAAAATCACATAAACTGAAATGTCAAAAAAGAACCATAAAGATGATACAGTGGACTATTGAGGATAAGAAGGAAATGATGTATTGTCACTATTATGCAAGAAGCTCAGAATCTCCAGACAGAATATATGCAAAAAGATTAAGAGAGAAATTAGATGGAGGAAAAATACTTCCACAAGAAAAAAACGTCAGAAGCTTCAAATAAAAATTTGTGTTCATTAATACAACATATTTATGAAAAACATTATATAGACCAAGAAACCTTGATCTGTCTGGAAAAAGAAGCATCTGAGAAAGTACAAAAATGTGAAGAACAAAATATAGAGACTTTTGAAAGGTACAAAAAAGAAATATGGACATGGGAAAGAAAGGGAGTTCTGATATGGTGCAATATTTAAGGATAGGAGAAAGCCAAATTAATCAACAGAAAAAGGGCAGTCCCAAAGATATTCAAAGAGAAATACAGGCAAAGGCATCCATTTGTGGAAATTTTCACAATAAAAAAATAAGATCACAAAGAGGGAATGTAGACCAGAAGATCAGTAAAGTAGAAGTTAAAAAATAGAAGTTGAAGTTATGGAATACTTGCGAAGTGTAAATAAATAAAAATATAGTATACAATAAAAATATATAATATATATAAGTGTAAAATAAATAAAATAAATAAATAAAAAGATCAGTAAAGTAGAAGTTAAAAAATAGAAGTTGAAGTTATAAAATACTTGCGAAGTGAAGGATTTAGTGTAGAAAGTCTAACACAGGTTACATCACAGCATGATGGAACTATTCCCCAAAGTAAAGAGAAACAGGAGGATCAGGTGACATCTGAAGAAGAAATATGGACATGGGAAAGAAAAAAAGATTTTATGTGGTTTAATATTACTGCAAAGGACAAAGCAAAACTAATAATAAAAAAAGAGCAGCACCAAAGATATTTGAAGAAGAATACAGGCAAAGGCATCCAGACATGGAAATTTTTACAATAAAAAAAAAAAAAATAAGAAAACAAAAAGGAAAAGTAGAAAAGAAAATTAGTAGTGGAGAAGTTAAAGAAATAGAAACTGAGGTTATGGAGTATCTGCACATTGAAGGATTTAGTGTAGACAATCTAAGTCAGAAAACAACACAGCAGGATAGCGCAATGAATCCCCAAATTAAGGAAAAACCAGTAGAGCAAGAAACATCTGATCACTTGCCATATGTAGATACTTTCAAGCCTTCCATAGGAAACCAGTACAATGTTCAGTTGGAGTTGCACAGCAAGTGAAAGAACAGGAAACTGTGGCAACTCTGACATGGTCAATGTAGTGGAGTGATAGGCCAGTGACTTTCCATATGAAAGAGAAATGGATAACATATGATAAAACTGAAGAGAATGTGGCACAGGAAGATGTTCTGGAACTTTCTATAGAATGCCCACAGAGAATGGAGAACAAAGGACGTCCCCTCAGTTTAGAAGAAAATGATCTAAGAGAAGAGTTGCTTGATTTAATAGAGATGGACAGACATATTAAGATAACTGAAAGAAATAGACAACAGAAAGTCAGTAAAACCCAAAAAGTTAGAGGTTTGATGAAACAAATGAAGTCAGTAATTAGGACTGTTCATAGAGATTCATGTAGTATAACAAAAGTAAACAAGATATATTACTGTGTAGCTAAATTAATAACAGATAAAGGAGTGCGTAAAAATATATAAGATACACACTAATCTGATGGATTACATTACAACGACCATGAAAGCATGGCAAACCACTTTGAAGTTAAGTCACAATAAAGGACAAATTATTATTCCAGAGATAAAAATTCAAAGGAGATATTCCAGGGTGAGTATCTGTCGCTACTGCTCTTTTGTCTTACTCTTAACCTGCTATGTTGTCCACTTAACAAATTAGGTAATGGCTACAATTTAGCTCCCAGAAAACAACAAAGTGTAAATACTTCTCATCTTTTTGTAGATGACTTAAAACTGTATAGTTCAAAGGATGAGGAAGTGAAAGCACAACTGCAAGTGATCAATTTTTTTCATATTATATAAGATTGTCATTTGGTTTTGATAGATATGCAAAGGCAACCTTTCAAGCAGGAAAGCTGCAGCACCAAGAAAACATCAGTTTAGGACAGGAATGTGTTATAAAAGAACTTGAGCAAGAGGAAGTATATAAATATTTGCAAACTGATGAAGAATGATCAACAATAAAACATGAATAAATGAGAATAAAACTTAGTAAGGAGTATTTTAAAATACTTTAATACTAAAAACAGCACTGACATCTCAGAACAATGTCCAAGCTATAAACCAATTTGCTCTTCATATCCTAACTAAAAGTATTGGAGTAAATGACTGGCCCCAAAAGGTGTTTGACAGGTTAGACAGGAAAACAAGAAAGATGCTTCATGCTCATCAAATGATTTATAAAAATCAGTGCATACTAGCATTATATATTTTCTGTTCTGAAGGAGGTATGAGCCTCCACGAAATTGATTACATGTATAGATCTGCAATCATGGGATTGCATACATATCTGCTGACCTCACAAGAACCAAGCATAGGGAAAATTTTGAAACATGAGGAGAACAAGTCTAAGATGACTTCCCTACTTAGTTTAGCAGAAGCATATTGCCATCAAGTGGGAATGGAAATCAAACCAGAAGTAGATAAAAATCAGGCAGAAACTGAATGTGCCAAAAAAAAAGAAAGAATATAATGTGAAGGATCACATGAGAAGGCAAAAATGTGGAAAATGCATAAATATACTTGCAAATATAGAAAACTCTTGGAACAACTTCATGTTGATCAGGATCAGTTGCAGGAATGGTTAAGAAGAGTTGAATTTAAACCAAAGGACGAAAGGTGAATATTGGTGGGCGAAGATAGTGGGCTATGTACACGTTGGTTTACAAAGTCTATTGAACATATGGGAGAAACAGACAAATGTAGGTTTTGTAAAACAGAATTGGAAACAGTCGCACATCTTGTTGCTGGCTGTGATATACTAATGGCAGAAGGACTGTATACTGAAAGGCATAATAATGTAGCAAGACTGTTGCATTGGGGATTGTGCAAGCATTATAATACTGAGGTAGGTGAAAAACAGTGGAGTCATGAGCCACAAAGCATCATAGAAAATAATGAAGTTTATATCACATGGGATCATCTATTACCATCAGTTCAAAAAATAGACACAAGAAAAACAGATATAATAGTCCATGAAAAGAACACAAAAGTAAGACTGATGACTGAAATTGCTACACCCAGTGACTACAGTGTCTTATGTACAGAGTGAGACTCAAAGTCATAAAATACCAGGATTTTCAAACAGAAAGGAGGGCAACATAGAAGAAGGATACCCAGACAGTTCCAGTAGTAGTAGGAGCAACAGGTCTTATAAAAAATAATGTACAATCATACTTACATATGTTACCAATACATGTAAGTCCTTATGAATTGCAGAAGGATTCATTACTGAGTACATTGTGGGTACTGCGAAGAGATCTTCTGGCTAACATCAAAGATTAAAACAATACTAATTTTATGAATGTTAATCATACTTTGACTTAGGAATGGGGTCCATTCCTGTCATGGTATTAGAAACCAAAAACTCGTGGAGAAATTAAAAAAGAGAGAAGCCAGAAGATATAGCAAATCTACTGGCCAACAAATTTATCTCCAACTTTACCCCCCCCCCCTTCAACCTTCCCTCAGGAAATAACATCAAATATAACTCCTCCTGATATCACTAGGGAACATGTCCATAATGATCCTTCTAATGCCAAGATCATTGCATCAATGGACCCAGACAGTATCCCACAATGCCTTCTAAATAGCAAGAAACATGACCAATCAGGCCCTCTAGAATTGCTATTTAACTCTAGTATCCAAACAGGCTTTGCATCTCTTGAATAGAGAACAGCAACAGTCATCCCTCTGCACAAAGGTCATCTACAGACCCTGGAAACTAAAAAAACATATCTCACTAGTCTCATATGTAAAGTCATGGAAAGAATTATCATGGAAATGATCAGTAATAACATAGGAAACTTCCAGACATTGGACCCAGCTCAATTTGGTTTCATCAAAGGCAGGTCATGCCAACTGAACTTGTTGGACTTCTTTGAGAAAGTCACCAAAGCAATGGATGAGGAGAAAATGATTCACACTGCCTACCTCAAATTGGCCAAGGCATTTGACACAATTCTCCACTAAGGCATTGTTGATAAACTTAAGAGGTTGGGTATAAACCCATATGTCATCCAGTGAATAGCCAACTAGCTCACAGACAGTACCCAGGATGTTAGAATTGGGGAGTCCACCTCTACAAAGAGGCCAGTTACAATTAGAATCCCTCAGGGATTGGTCCTGGGATCACTCCTTTTTTGCATTTACTTCTCTGAAGGCAAGGCCAGTTGTTAATAGTCTCTGTCTGACTAGATTTGCAGATGATTGCAAATTAGGAGCTGTCATTGAATCACCTACTAACACAAATGTTTCTAGGAAGGGCTGACACTGACAAACAACTGATGTCAGAGCCATGAACTAAAACTAAATGTCAAGAAATGCATAATAATATTCTTTGGGAAGTCATCCACCCCTAGTAACTATCATATTGACAACACACTCCAAAAGGTTGACCCAGTAGTCAGGGACCTGGGGTCACACATAGTAATTTAGCCTTTGACCTTCACATGTCTTCAGTAGTGAGGAAATCATTCTGTGTTGTGCAACTTATAAACAAAGATATAGCACCTAGGTCCAAGGAAGTCATTGTTCCACTGTATTCAGCATTCATCAGACTTATCACTGAGTACAATGCCCCCTTTGGTATGTACCTAACAAGGCATATCCAACAACTGGAACATCTACAGAGGTTTCTCATTAAAAAAATACAGGGCATAATTAACATATCCTATGCAGACTGCCTCAAGGCACTATCCATGTATTCTGTCTCATACAGGCTGTTGAGCGGAGATCTATGCCTGGCATACAAGGCATTGTCAGACCCCACTCTGATGGACCTCATGTATATTTGCAAAACAACCAGCACCTAAAATACCCATTTTAAAAACTTAAATCTTGCTTGTGATATAACTAGAACATGCTGGAGAGGCAGGTATGTATCCCAAAGACTACTCCTTCTCTGGAACAAGCTCCCCATTCACATGAAGTAGAGTTCCTCCCTAAGCCAAATCAAGTGTAAGTTGAACAATTGGATGGGGAATGGGAACTTCATCCTTCATTTGGCACCTATGTCTCTAATGGATACAGGCAGCCTGTAAATGGTTTATCTCCCAGGACCCTGCTTGTAAATGTTTTACCTCCCAAGCCCCTGCATACATTTATCAGGGGTACCAGAACTTGTCAGAGATTTGGGATGCATTCCTAGTCTTAAAAATGCACGTGTGGTCATTAGCCTAATATACACCTATGAACTTACAAGAAGGGACAAACAGCATAAATATAGAGCACAAACAGTAAAATGTACTGACTTAATGCATTTCATAATAAGCATAGAGGCTGTACCTAACTATAAAGAAAATAATGGCTTGTTCTCTTTATATAGTACCTATTCATTTCTTTGAGAGATTGAGAAAGTTGCTTCCTCAGATTGCCATGTACTAGCACCATAAATGAAGTGATAAATGGCAAATAGACAATGCATTTACATCTTTATTAAAGATATTACAGTTAAGTATATTTACTATATTATATAGTCCATCTGAAGATATGGATGGTATTGACACTGTTGAAACATGAATGATGTCTGTTTAACTTTTCTGTTAGTGTATCATAATTATCTTTGTAATGTAACAGTATTCATGATACGATTACACTTCAGTCAGCCGTACTCCCATTAATGATTTTATTTAAACTAAATGAAAAATGTTTGGCTTTTTATACAGCTTTTGTGTGGCAGAGTAACTAAATGAAAAATTGTAACAATTCTAGACGATTTTTTTTTTATTAGATTCAGGTGTCATTTATTACCTACATTACTGAGATCATAATGCACTAGTTTAGGATAGCTAAAGGTGTAATTTATTATGGAAGTAATGTGTAATAAAATCTTTACCTCCAAACAAAGAGTCTGCAGCTATTTTATATCATTTTATTCTTTTCATCAATTTTAAACAAAGCAAAGCTGATTTTGTTGTATACAGCCAGAAAACAAACGCACATCAGAAAAGTAAGTGCACATTTACTGCTTCTTAAAAAGATTGTCTTACTTTTCATTAAGACCATGGCAATTAGTTTGCACTGCTGCTAAGATGGTTCATGACAGCTGGGGCAGTAAAACATTTCTGGAAAGGTCTGGATGCAAAAAGAGTTGCCTGAAATAGAAGGGATATGAAGTAGTCCCGCTATAGTTGCAGACATTAAAAATAAAAAGAGAAAGGAAAGAAAGAAAAGCGCTTGACATAGCCTATAAAAAAGTAAAGAGTAATACTTAGTTACGTTGACAGTGACCCCGATGAAGCTGCAGGTCAAGGAATCCAGTAGCATCAGGAGGAGAAGGATGATGTATTTGTTTTTTTGTTTTATTTCATTTATATTTTTTGTTGAAAAATCATCTTTATAAACACACACATATTTATAACACATATACAAATACAGCAAAATCTTAATCAATTTAAAATCCATTTCTCTCCTCATTATCTGGATATGCCATCAAATTTGTGATTTTCTTAATGAGAGCAGTCTTATAAAAACAACACCAAAGTTTAACTATTACATCAAAACATTACTTACTCTGACCATCTTAAGCACACAAACTTTACTTACTCTGAATATCTTAAGTACGTACCTGAATCTACTAACCTTACTTCTCTATCTGCTTCTCCTCTATTTCACTTCAACAGAATCAAAATTACTTTAAATTACATTAGTTACCTCACAATCACCATTGCCACTCAATAGTACCAAATATGAGCTAGAGACTTAATGCCCTTGTATATACCATATGTACAAACAAATTGCTCCATCATTAGCTTTCTTCTATAAGCTTTCATTTACTATCCACATATGCTAGCTATAACCCCATTTATTAACAGGGTTTCTTCTAGTTCCTTCTTTGAATGATCATTCTTTCATTTTAGCTACCTTTGTCAATAAAGTCTTCAATTCTCCTACTTTTGGGATGCCTCCCCATTTCCAATGTCTAGCTGTCACTTTCCTTGCAAGCAACATTATCAACTCCAGTAATTGTTTTTTTTTTGTTTTGTTTTACTCCTAGACAAATTCAGTGTTACCATCATTCCTACAACCAGAGTGAACTATGGAGGTATATCCTTATCAGGAAAACTAGCTGTAATGCCTTTTTCATGTCGCTCAAAATCATTCAGAAATACTATATTCCCAAGGATGTGTAATTAGGTTTCTTTCTCCCATCTTATGCTTCTAAAACATCTTCCAGTTCTTCTGAGAACATTTTCCTAACCAATCTGGTATATAAAAATATTTATGAAGCTGTTTCCATGAAAATGAACAAAATATCTCACCTTTGTTGCTCATTTCAACATCTCACATACTTCTAACCATAATCTCTCTATATATTGATCATTTAGAATCTTCTTCAATTCTCTCTGATCTTTTTCATTTCTCCGTTCTTCATATTGAGCAATATCTTGTATGTTTCATTAAAAATAAATGTGTCTTTATTTCCAAATTTACTCATTATCAAAATACTATATCCACTGAAAAAACTCCCTTTCCTGGCCCCATATGTGTTTGTGCTGCTTTATTAAACTGGAATATGGTCACTTGTTACCTTTATTTAGGCCAAATTTATCCCTAGCTTCTATCCAACTTATTGCTTTTCCCATACTGTTCAGTTGATGCCAAGACTAAAGTGACATATTTTTCTGAACCCATCGCCAAAATGCCAGTTTGGGTCTCTTTTATCTTCTTCATATCTGTCTATTGAGATTAGCAAAGCTTTCCAATCCTTACATTGTTTCATGTTTAGCCATTGTTCCTCTGGGGTATGCCTGATGAGACCCTCCTTAAGATGTTCAGTAGTAGTCTACTATATATACTATATCCCAATCATCCTTTGCTTTCAACTTCATCAGTAATATTTCTTTCCATATGAATTTATGTTGGATTCTGTAGTAAAGCATTAGTCTTCTACTGATAAAACTGGTAGCCTAAGGCTAAATCTCCCCATTTCTTAGTTAGCATTAGTTTCTCCCATGGCAGTATTAGTGTTTTTTCCCTCACATACAAAATTTAATGTCAATATTTTTTTCAAATCTAACAAACATTTTAGAGAGAAATCTATGAATGATTGTTCCACATACATTAATTGTAAAAAGGTCACACAGATGAAAAAATTAGTAAAAACTACAAGAAAAACTTAACCAAGCTAGAATTTTCACTGCGTGATACCTTAAACCTCCTGTAAAAGAGGCCCATCAGGATACTTTGCAGGCACCTTAATGGTTATGGACATCCACTGGGTTTATAAGGTCCTGTGTTTCAGTCAACTTATGCTGAGTTGACAAGACCATAAGAAGGCCAAAACATGCATGTCCACAGCTAGTGGGGTTTGACTTTATTTGCCTGAATTTATCCATAAAGACTTAAAAAGAAAAAGTAAAAAGTCATGGCTATTCATAAGCCATATAGTCGAAACACTTGATGTCCTTAAGGAGTCATTTGCATATATCCCGTAGACCTCCCTTAAAGGAGGTTTAAGGTATCACACAGTAAAAATTCTAGCTTGGCTATGTTTTTCTTGTAGTTTTACAGGAATTGTGGAAGTACATACATTTGAATTACCTGTTCTTTCTGGCCAAAGTCCAAAACAAACATTTGACACTGTTTCAAAAAATAGCTTTTCATTTGTCCTGTACCTCTTTCTTTTACCCCTCTAGTTTACCTCTGATCCAAATCCATAGAAATTTTAATCTTGCAAGCTTTCTGATACAGAAAGGAATACCTTTCTCTTACCTCTTCTGATAGTGTAACATTCATAAGTATTAACTAGGTATTAGCTGTATTTGCCCCGTAGCCTGATATCTTAACAAAATTACTACACAAATCAAAACATTTTACAGATCTCCTTCTGTGTTCAACAGACTTAATATATTGTTAGTTAACAGTGCTGTTTTCATTCCTTACCCTTATTCAAAACCTTTCCATTTTAGGTTGCTTTATTCACTGTGTTATTTTAAGGTAAATTGCAAAATGCAGTGGTGGTCAGGGCACCCCTGTTTAAAACCCTGGTATAATGTAATGCTCTGTAGCAATTTTGCTTGGATATTTATTTTTGACTCAGCCCCCTCAGTAGATTTATCTAATTAAATGAACAGATATCTGTTCTCTGTAGCAAAACTCTAGAAATATTGTCTGAGATTTACCACCACCCCATGAAACTATGTTGATCATTATTGATTAAAATTGGCATTATTTTGGTAATCTCTTAGACATAAATATCTTGTTGTCATGGTTTAATGCAGATATTTGTCTGCAGGAGGACATCAGCAACAGATCCATTCCTTCTGTTGGAATAAGCATTATCACAACCTATCACAAAGTATTCAGAACCATTCTTTCTTCTAAAACCCCTTTAAAGAGACAGATTGTAATCAATATTTTACCTCCTACTGAACATACCTATATCAGAATCCCATTTCCTTCTGGTGACATACCCTTTCCCTGCCTTTACATCACCTCTTTCATTTCCTGCAACATTATTGGAGATTTTAATACAAAACTGTGAACCAAAAACAGCTGTGGTAATTTTGATCTATCTAGAAACATCTCATTTTCCTCTTTGCATTCCTTTAGTTCATTTTATGAGGTATATAAACTCTTACAAAGTCTAAAACCCTTCAGTATTATTGGTGGGCCTTTAGTCACACATCATGTACACCGTTAACCATAGATATTCTTCTTTCCAAGTTTTGCTGCCACAGTCCTACTGCCAAATGCCTCAGACTCCCAGGATTGCATTTTAAAAGTGTACATTTTTATATAAACATTCTCACATCTATTGCTTATAACTACTCATTCCCTGTATTTCTTTCTCATTCACTTCACCCCCATTTCTTGAGGAAACCTCAGCTTCTACCCTCCAAACATGCACCTTTCTTGATTTCCCTGAAATATTTATCTTGTATTTTTCTACATTTCCAACTTAGACATCTTTGAAAATTGTAGTTTCCCTTCATTATGCTCTTCTACTTTTTTATCTTAACTTCTCTGCACTCCATATATTACAACTCATATTTCCATCATATTCACTGGCAAATGCCAGTGTTTATTCTATCCAGGACCATCACTTTAATTATTTACTGTCTAACGATATTCCTTACTTACCAACATTTTTTGAGTTCTTGTCCACATGCTATGCCTTGCAGAATGATCTGTACTTTTTCTGCTTTTCTCGTTTAAATTGATTAGGGTTAAGGAATCTACTAAACTCACTATTCTACAGTAGCATGTAAGAACTCTGCTAATTGTCTGCACATACTGCCCTGACTTTCATCCATATTCATTTACATATTCCAGTCCCCCATTAATAATGCCAAACTTTCTTGAAATGCAGCCATCAGCAACATCACTTATCTTATTGATTTAGGCTGCATGTTCCGCAAACAGGAATCGGAGCAGAAGCAAGGGATATTACACCCAGAGTCGAGGGAGGAGCAGGAGCAGGAAACAGTGACTGGTTTCAGTGTGGTAAGCCCAGAGGCAACTAATATAAGTCTTTACAATGTGTCAGACTTTCAAGTAATTGAAGAGCACATTAAAGTTTTGCAGCTGGGCTTTAATTTTCAACCTAGCAAAACAGCTAGTATTTCCAGGACACTGATTGAGTTAAAACTGTATACAAGCAAATTAAATTTGAAGTATATTTTAAATGATGTTGGATTGAAAAATAGTATTAGTAAACCTTCTAGTTTTAATCCAGTGCTTATGCACACTATTAAGGTGTTTGAAATGCATTGTGAAAATGATATTAGAAAACTTTTAAAACAAAAAAAAAAAATGGATATGTTTATTACAACTTAAGCTGCAGTGAAAAGAAAGCTTTAAATGATTTGGTCCAAAAAAGTGATTTACGTTATATGAGAGCGGACAAAGGGGATGGGATAGTTATAATGAATGTTACTGATTATAATGAGGCAATGGTTAAAATGTTACAAAATTTTGGTGAATAGAGAAGTGTTAGCAAACATGAAATAACCAGAAGTTATAGGTATATTTATAATATCTTGTAAAGATCTATTGATGAATAGTGAAATTAATAATGAGTTGTTTGAATTTTTGTATATTGAAAATCCTAAAACTGGTATTATGTTCGGAATACCAAAATTGCACAAAAGTGTAACCCCTCCCCCTCCCATTCGACCTATTGCTTTGGCAGCTGGAAGTTGTACACAGTGCATTTCTTTGTATTTAGACCATGTGTTCAAGTCCTTTAGTACAAGCTATGCCTACATATATTTTCAACTCTTGGGACTTTTTTGAATCAAATAAGATTATTTACAGAAGAAAGAAGTTCCTTTGGTAAAAGCAGCTTTTTCATGTTCACCGTAGACTTAGTTTCATTGTTAACATGCATACCCCAAGACGAGGGTGTTGAATTTCTTAGGTGTTTTTTAGTTAACTACACAAATTTCAAAACAGACAACATTGCAACCCTCATGACACTTTAGAATTGATGTTAAAAAGTAATTATTTCATGTTCAACAACCTTTTCTATAAATAATTGAGAGGGATGGCCATGGGGTCTGCAGTGGGACAACCTATGCAAATTTAGTGTTGGGTTGGTGAGATAGAGAAATTTTACCTTTGTCACCCTTTTTTGATAAAATAATCTTTTATCGTCGATTTGCAGATGATTTGATTTTTATTGTTGGAAAAAAAAGGCTTTGATATACACAGTTTCTTGGAATTTATAAATCATAGTACTGGGTTTTTGAAATTTATCATTAGACAAATAGGCTTACAGGTTGGTTTCTTGGATGTAGATCTCAGATGGGATGATAAAAGAGGTACTTTTACTAGTCGTATATATATATCTATATATATATATATATATATATATATATATATATATATATATATATATAAAGATTTTGCAACAGTTATATCGATTACAAGAGTAATCATCCTATTTTTATGAAAAAGAATATCTCATGAGGACAATTCATTAGAGCTTCTCGCATGACAGTGGATGACAAAGAATTTCAGGCAGAACTTGAATTTATTTCTACATTGCTTTTGGGGAGGGGTATCTGCCTGATATTTTGGTTAAGTCCAAACAAGAAATAATTTTGAAATGGGATACCAAGTTTCCCCCTATTCTACTTAAGGGATTTATCAATAAAAAGCACATAGTTAATAATAGAGTTAAAAAAGGAGGGGATCAGGATACCCCCCAAGATTATGTTTGGATATGAGCTTGGACAATTGCACTATAATAAATGTTGTCAAGGATAATTGGAAGGTTATTTCAGGTAAAAGAGAGGTGGCCAAGGTACTGGGTACAGGTCCTAACTTTGTGTACATAAAATATAATTGCATCAAGCAAATGTTGGAAAATAAAGTTGAATATAAGACCCATAGTAATACACAAAAATGAAAGGTATGTATATGTATTTAGGTTGCAATACTTGTAGGTTTATTCATGAGGGTCCTTTTGTTTGTGTCACACATTTAGAACACACAATTACTGTCCCTGAAAGATATGACTGTGGTACCATGGGTGTAGTATATATTGAATTGTGCTCAGCATGTCCTGCATTTTATGTGGAAATTACTACAAAAAGTCTTAGAAAAAGAATTAGCGAACATTGTTATGCCATAAAAAATAAAAATGACAATAATGCATTGTACAAACATTCTGTGGTATGTGCAGTTTGGAAAAAGTTCCCTTTTTCTATTATAGAAGTAGTGAGCCAGGATCCTTGGGGAGGTAGTTGCAAGAATTTTGTTGAAAAAAGGAAAGGAGAATGGCAGTTTCAGTTGGCCTAATACATTTCTCCTGGCTTAAATGACACTGTCAATATTAAGTGTTTTCTAAAAGATAAAAGACCAAACATTAGGAGGCTATTTGTTACTATATATATATATACACATACACACACACATTTGATGATTTTAGTATAGTTTTGAATGTCATATAAAGAATATGATGCATAATCTTTTTTTACTTGATTGTGTTTTAAATTTTATAAAGTGCTCAAATAGTTAATTTTAGGTATGCTGAATTTAAGTTTCACCTAAGAGTTGATTGGATTGCGTTTTATTGCGTTAAGTGTTTAAATGAGGAGTATTATTCTTTGAGCTGTGTTTCTGATGAAGTCCTTGTGACGAATAGCGACTATTAAAGTTTAACTATGCTAAAAACCTTATCCTTACTTGGACTCTGTCTCTGTGCTTAGTGGTATTCCTTTCGAGTTTTGGTTGCATTTTACACCTAGCCTGGTAATTGCTGCTGTTTTTTGAGAATGGGGGGGGGTATTAAATGGGGGGAGAAGTACATTGTCATTTTTGTTTTACCTCTAAGTACAACATTTTATAGCACACTGATTTATTCATCTTTTAATTCAACTCATTGTGCCTTCCTCCTTCCATAGTATATCTGTAGATCATATTGCTAACTTCACTCAGCAAGGGACTTATAACAATACATTTTTTGCCATGGCAACATTGGTCTCAAGAATACTTTTGTTGTATTTACATTTTACTCAGCTACAGACACCTAGATCATCTTGCTTTTTAAATTTCTCCCTGTTGACCTTTGCATTAAGAAGAATGCATTTTGTTTAAAATTCCCTGTTTGTTTTGTTTAATTCTCAGGCTGTTTCATTTTTTCTGTTGGATTCCATAGTGGTCACCCTAAAAGCCGTTGTTTTTGACTCCATTCCATTGACCCTACAAAAACAATTACAAATGAGGAAAATGAATACAGATAAAGCACATGAACAAGATCAGTTTTCATTTGTGAAAGGTAACTCACATTTTCACCACTTGTACAGCTCTGCCATCTTACCAATAATTAGTACTTACAAGGTACAACTTCTGGTTATTCTCTTCTTGATTGATAGAAACAGTTGGTGATCAAACACATTCTTTCCTTTGATTTTATGCAACTATTGCTTAAGACTAATTTACTTTAAACCCATTTTTTTCTAGATGCAGCTCATGTTTCCTGTAGACATCTTGTTTATTTAATAATGGAAATAGCTGCTTAGCAGCATTGTTAAGCTTGATCTGTATTTGTTCCTCATCTTTGTTCCTCATCTGTTATTCCCATCAGATTTGCTTCATAATTAGACCCTGTCTCACAATTACCTATATAACTTGCAAAGTCTCACAAACATCTGTTAAGGTGCCCACCTTTCCTGGAAAGAAATATTTATTGATGTTGAATAATACATACAAAACTGTAGCCTCCTAGCCTGGAACACTGGGATGAAAGCATTCACCTTTCTCCTGCTACCTTCTGAGAAGCCATTTTCTCTTCAAACAACAACTGTTAGCTCTCTTTCCATAATGCTTGCAATACCAAATCCTTCTGCTGTTATGTTTCTAGCTGGACCAGACTTAGTCTCAATGGAATACCAGATGCACATGAGGCATAACCTTGTACTCAATGTCCTCCCTACTTTTCTCCTCATTGCTTCTTGGATCATTTTGTGAAGAAACTTTTGATGAAACTTAAAATATCAGCCTTTTTACTCCTTCAGTAAATTCATTTTATTTATTTTTCTCCTGACTCTGTCATCATGTTCCAACACTGTTACTTCAGCCCAAACTATATTGGCCTCTAACATCTATATTTTTGCATTGAATTCCACATTTTCTTCTATCAAACTCTGCAAGATGCTTGTGTATTCAGTATTTATTATATTTTCTGGAACCTTTGGCCATATTTGGATTTGCATTCTTCTGGGTTTAATTTATTTTTTGCCATTCTTTATACATTAGCATCAACAATACACTTTCCTAAACATCTTCGTCTGTATCTTCTTGGTTAATCTGTGGAATTTCTCTGGCAGACATTGTAGGTTTTGGCTTTGTTCTATTTGCACAGCTTGAATATATACATATATATATATATATATATATATATATATATATATATACATATATATATATATATATGTGCTTGTGTGTGTGTCTATATATATATATATATATATATATATATATATATATATATATATATATATATATGGATACACTAGACAATCTCGATGTACTGAAATGTCGAAATTCAGTACGTCGAGACCGAATAGTGGAAAGTGCAGTTAACCGAAACTACACTATGCCAAATCTGCAAATGTCGAATCCGCCTCTATCATGGTGTCATGTTCGTGACGTGTGGTGCGGTTTGTGGATTTATCTGGGGTTTCAGGTAAGTGTTGTGTGTTTGAGGATAATGGGTAGGGATTTTAGTGTGTGTGAGTGTGTGCGGTGGTGGTGTTTGTGTGTTTAGTGTGACCTTGGAGTTTGAATATGTGTGTGTTTGTGTGTGTTGTTATGTTTGTTTAGTTAGGTAGGTGTATGTGTGTGTGTGATTATGTCCTGGTTTGTGTGTGTGTGTGTGTGTGTGAATGGTCGCGTTTGTAGTATTTGTGATTGTGGGTTTTCGTGTATGTGGTTTTTTGACTATTCAGTCTCGAAATACTGAAATTCGACATTCCAGTATCTCGAGATTGTATAGTGAATCTGTATATATATATATATATATATATATATATATATATATATATATATGTGTGTGTGTGTGTGTGTGTGTGTGTGTGTGTGTGTAGATATATATATATATATATATATATATATATATATATATATCTATATATATAGGTGTGTGTATATATATATATATATATATATACACACACACATATATATATATATGGATTCACTTCATAACACTGAAAACTCAAAACACTGAAAATGAGAAAACTTCATAATATAGAAGACCAAAACACTGAAAATGAGAAAACTTCATAATATAGAAGACCAAAACACTGAAACTTCAAAAAACTGAAAACTCAAAACACTGAAACTCAAAACACTGAAAACACATATCATACATATACTGAGTTTAAGCAACATAAATCATAGCACTTTCCACCAAGTGTAAGAAGGGGGGGGCAAGCCCCCCAGCACCCCCACACCCCCTGCTACTTAAATATATCATCTCCAAGATTGCACTTAGTGTAGTGAAGTGCATTCTTGGAGCTGATATATATAAGTAGCAGGGGGTGTGGGGGGCACAGCCCTCCACATGGGGGGTGTAGGGAGGCTTGCCCCCCTTCTTACACTTGGTGGAAAGTGCTATGATTGATATTGTTTAATCTCAGTATATGTATGATATGTGTTTTCAGTGTTTTGAGTTTTCAAGATTTTGAAGTTTCAGTGTTTTGGTTTCAATATTTTGAGTTTCAGTGTTTTGAGCTTTCAGTGCTATGAAGTGAATATATATATATATATATATATATATTTTGTTAAAAGCATGCATGAATTTGCAACTTAACTTCTGCAGTGACAGTTTGCCTCTCTCTGTTTCTCTCTGGAGTCTAGATTATATAATCTAATTACCACCAGGATAGAAAAACCTCTGCTTCTACCATCACTACACTGGAAGTCAGCCTGTATCATTTATATCTTATCCAAATACACACAGTATGCACTATTCCCTTCTTTCATAGACAGTCAAAGAATATTCTCTAACAGCTTGCACTGAATCATGCAATATGCGAAAAGAGGCTGAATCAAAATTAGGACTAATAGTTGACTCTTGTTAATGATGATTCCAAAAATGACAGTATAAATTGAGCAAGCTTTTCCCTTGGCTGTAATGCACAGGCCTTTTAACAGTAAATCTATATAATTTATTGAAGTCATAAATACCCCTCATTTCTCCAATGATTCTTCTGAATATTTATCACTCCAGTTTGAGAGTGAAATTATTATTACTGCTTTATATATCTGAAGATATTTGTCTGTTCTAGATTTTCTTGGACATTACAATTAGAAAACATTGTGCCATACTTATTCAGAATTGAGGAAAATAATACAGGGCAAAGAAATTCAGTTTTAATAAATTTGTATTTGTTAAATACAAGCAATAGTGTAAAACTGCTAAAACTAATTATTTCAGTGTTTAAAATAGACCCTGAAACCTATATGTATAATTTTATCAAAAATACCATCTGATTCAGATGAAACTATGTTAATGGCTGAAACTTTGTCAGAGTATGAATGGATCAGAAAACAATGTCTATAATGCTATGGACTTATGTAAGAAGTGTGATTTTGCAAATAACTATATACGTCACTTAAATAAAATCTAATAAAACAAATTGCTGATTTGGAGACAAGAAGTAGAAATTTACTTTTAGGAGGACTCCTTCAGAAATATACCAGTATGAAGGTTTTCTCATTAAGTCCAAACATTTTTATAGCTATTGATTTTACAAATACTACGTAACAAAGATTTACAGAACATGTATAAGCCATACCTGAGCCACATTAACCAGCTAAACACAGAAAACCCTATACTTCAAAGTATGTAATCCAAAAATTCTTAAGGCTGCCAAAAAACAAATCAAGACAAATATTTTTTATATGGAATATTATTTTTCTATTTCTTTAGTTTATCTCCCTTGACAGATTAAATTAAAAATAAATGCTTTACCTTAATGATTTCAACTCATAATACATAAAAATATCAGGTTCTAGATGAACTTTCAGACTGTACTATAAATTATATGAAAAATACCATCTTTAAGTATTAGATTTTTCTATAAAATATATATAAATAAGAATGTAATATGAAACTTTATACAAGTATCCATGACTACTCAGCTTCTAATTGAATGTTGGTAAATAGGCCTTGCTCTATATCTACTTGTTGGGATGTTAGTTGCATTTTCCTCTTTTTGTATATAAGCAAGATTTACATATATATTTCAAGACATCTGACTTCTTGCTTTGAGTTTGTTTTGATAAACTGTAGCGTTTTTTCTTCTTGTATGCATGAATTTGTATTGGGTAAAGTGCTTCTTTGTGGATTTTATTAGCTTAATTATAGTATATCTAAGATTTTTGTTCAATTTATTTTTAATTACCATATCAGTACCTTCCTGCTTGGATAATCATACATGGTAAAAGATAGCTGCATAAGTTTATGGAAGTGTATTAATGGATGGTACTGCTATGGAACACTGACTCCTGAAAGTCAATGTTCCAGTAGAAAAAATTGACTGAAAAACAAAAAAGACAAAAATAAAAAAAAAAACTTTTTTTTTTTTGCTGGGGGCAACCCCCCCATAACCCCTGAACCTATAGATACCAACTCCATGGTCATGCCAATTCAAAGGGAGAAATTGCCCTTAAAAATGAGGAATCGCACCAGCAACAATATCCTATGGGAAACAGGATTCGTCGCTATGCCATTCATTGTTTTTTTCTGTGGGCTACTGATGATCAAATCATTTTACCTCTAACATGTTTAGGGCAGCCATTTATAGATATCCAGTGATTTCCATAAATAAATAAATAAATATTGTAATATATAATCAGACTTTAGAATTTCCACAAATGTCTGACAATGGGAAGAAGTTCTATTTCTTTTTTAATTTCAGCTGAAATACACAGGTGTAACTAAGAAGAAATAATCTCTTATTTGCTATTTATTTTAAGTGTAAAGACTGTAATCATGATACTATTCAAAATAAGGCAATGTGTATTTTTTACTGTTAGTTTTTTATAATTTATAAATATACTGTTTCCAAATGCTGTCTACATTTTTGATACTTATGCCATACTGATAAGAAATATTCAAGTATACATGAAATGTGACAGTCTAATGTTAACTTGGCTTCACTCTATATTACATCCTGTTTAAAATACTTAATTGGCTACAGTATGGTCCTGCCAGTTAGTCATTTGCAAGACTATTAGTACTTTTTAAATTGGATTTATTAGTGTTAATTGTCTGGGAATTTTAGTAGTTTTACTTACAATCTTATCCAGAAACCAAGAAGTTCAGTGTTAGTACTGGGGTGAGGGGTTAGTGGTTTTGCACTGCAGAATAGGTACATATATATTTAATGGCCTGGGGCATCATATGGTTTGGGATTGCTATGTAATTTTTTTGTAAATGTATCATGGGTATGTTGTACAAAAGTCAAAAAAGATATTATTTAAGTCGTATATTGTATATGTCTATATTTTTATCAGAGAAATTAATATAGTAGTCATACATTTTTATTCCAGCTGCGTTGGTTTATCTATCATGTGAGTTGCACTTAAAATTTGGGTTTCTCTTTAACTTTACTTGGCAATATTTTTTACACTATCATATGTGAGTAGAACCTTTTTGTGTTCTTACAAGAGCAGGATTAACTCTTACCATTTCACAGGTATCCTGTGAAAAAATAAAATAAAATCCTGTGCTGCACAAATTATAGGCTTGTATTCAGTAAGGAAATAGCAAATGTTTTAGCTGTCAGAAGGATACTTTCACATGGTAAGATGATCCAAAATTTTAAATATATGTGCATGTCTCTTCAGGAAGATTTTGCACTACTCTGTTGGAAGAAATAGAACGTAAAAATAGCCAAATGTGAACTTTACAATACTATATCTTACTTATGTCATTTTCAAAGATACATTTGGGATTTATATTCCTGACAGCTGGAAGAATACTCTTTGAACTCTGGCCACTGCTAAATTCAGCAACTAAAGAACAGTTTACATTTCTCACAAAGTTCTCATTTTGTTCTGACATTCAGTTGTGCAATTCTGCTCCTGAAAATAAACAACAGCATGTAAACAGTAATAGTAAATCAAAAGATGAGCCCTTATATGTAACAAATAAATTGAGGGGGCGGCTAACTACTGTACTAGAATCTTCCATTAATGGCACATCTGGTATTTAGCAGCTTTAATCGTCCTTCACAAATAAATATCAGAGTGTTCACAAACTTGTCATTGTTGACAAGCACATGCATTTTCCTGATGCTGTAATTATTCTTAATAATTTGTTGAAGTTGTACTTGTATCTTTTGGTTTTAATACTAAACACATTGTGCATGTGAAACAGACTACTCCTGACAAATTATGGTTGAGTTCTTTATTTATTAACTGGGTAAGTGAGCCAACCTTCCCTAGACCCTTCAAAACCACAACGTGTCCTACAATGGCAATGGTAGATTCAGCTTACACACATATATATAGGCGTATTTATGAACATCAGTATGCCATCTCTAAAAGTGATACAAATAATGCACTAGCATGCCACATTATTAACCATCCAGACCACGTCTTTAAGTACACTGTATTAAAACAGGTAGATGATAACATCCATTCAGGACCATGGCAGACCCTCCTTGAAAAAGAAGAACTATTTTGGCAAATAAGAACTTATGCATACAGTAGTCCAGGATTAAATGAATATGTATCTTTGGCACCTATTCTCAAACATTTAGCGTTAAAGAGATGAAGTACATTACCAATTACTAGATACGTTTTTTAAATGCTATTCAAATTCCGGTAGAACGTATAATGTTGAGTTCTTAGTTTAAAACTCACAAACATTTATGTGTGTATTCAAATTTAAACTTGAATTTAAATAGGTAGTGTAAAGTCACTTGAACTCATTGTAATGATACTTTAGCGAGTTAATATAGCATGTTAACATTAACATTATTATTGTTATTTTTTAGTTCTTTATCTAAAAAGTATAATAATAATATATGCAAGTTGTGACTATATACGCACATTTGTATATGTTTATAACACGTCCTATGTGATAAGGCATTTCCAACGGAAATGATATCAATATTTATAGGTAATTATTAATAATATTGATACCAATACTAATTTTAATACAGGAATTTATATTTAAGCAGTAAGTTGCTCTGCTTTTCTTGGTTATACTTATTTATTTATTCTTACTTTTGAGTTATTTATCTACATCTTTGGAGTTATATTAATTATCAGTTTCTATTATTCATTTTTACATTCAATTTATAAACTAAATATGTGTAACATATGTGATTTTTATATTCACATTCACATTTATTATTATAAATTTTCATATGTACACACGAATACACATGTGTATATACCTATATATAGATATATATATATATATATATATATATATATATATATATATATATATATATATATATATATATATACATATATTAAAAATGTAATGTGGGGTGTATGTATATGTATGTATATGTATGTATATAATCAATGTTGTAGATTAATAAAATATAATATAACTTATACAGATATATATATATATATATATATATATATATATATTTAGATACATTTTACATACATAATGTTTGTTTAATTTAGTTTTCTTATACAGACATTTTTTGAATTTAGTTAACATCAAGTTGTTTCACAAATATAGGGAACTTAATGTAATATAAGAAACATCTGAAGCAAATAGTTTAGTTTAATTTAATTTGATTTATATATGTTGGATTCGTTCAATATCAACAGTTTTAGATTGGTGGTATTTAAATTGTGATTCTATTTTATTTTTTAGAGATGAGGTTGCATAATATAGGCTTTTAAATAATGTGAAAAGGAACTAATTTTGTTAATTGATTAATTATTTAATTGTTCACATGGTTTGGAAAGTTTATTTAAAGAAAGTCATATTCATAAGTTGTATTGTCTGAAGAAGGAAGGATACTATTCCTTCCGAAAGCGCTAATTAAATAGTTGTTGTTTTTACATTCGTGTGGTGGATTTTGCTTTTGCTTCGTAACTTCTGGCTTTCAATTTCAATTTCTATCATGATTAAAAAAAGACTTGGCAAAGTTAAACCAGGAGGAGTCTATCTATGTAGTAAGTATGAAAATGTGGATATGCAGTATTGCCTGCAATGAAGAAAACTGAGAGATTTGGTGTACAGTGTAGTGAAGGGCATGTTTTTATGTGGATACAATTGTGCATGGACCACACAAAACATACTGTTGCAATGTCCTTATCCAGAAATGGTGATGTGTTGCTCAAAATAACATAGATGAACAATGACAGCATCATTATTTGGACTGACACCTTCCAGAACACTAGCATCTATAAAGGAATACAATGGCATATCCCACAATGGCCGAAGTGTACAGAAGCACATTATCACACAGTCATCCCATCTCAAACCATCGTGATGCAGCCAACCTCATGCCAGTAGGAGCTGTTGCAGTGAATTTAGTGCATGATGCCTTTGTTAGCACTGTATGTTAATGACTCTGACTATCCAGGCATTGTGACATAGGTCATGACCTTTATCTATTGTCTGTTGCCATCACTGTGTAACACCACAGGTACATTACACTGTGTCCCTCCTGTATCTTCTGATGAACAGTTCTCCAGTCTGGGTATCTCCTACATGCATGTTTGTATATATATATATATATATATATATATATATATATATATATATTAAGGGATGCTGTAATGATAATTTTCAATATTCACAGTACTGGACCTCAGCCCTCCAGTCATACCTTAACTTTCTACTTGCATTTCCAATCCTGGGACTAAAATTGGCTAGTGCCAGCCTATACATGACAAGAAGTAGTATTTCTAGCTGTCAAGGGGCTGCAGCTCACAATATATTACAAATCACTAATATCTGTCTTTATGTGCTCCAAGAAATATTTGCTGAATGACAGGAAGGCACATTCCTGTTAGAAATCATCCACACCCACAGGCAACATCTTGCACCTATTGTAGGACCACACACTGAATGCAGCAGGATACTGGGAATATCAGATGAAACAGGAGATGCTTGAAATGATATGAACATTATTTTTGTTTGTAAGTGCTATGGACTGACATTAAGCATAGGGGAACTGAGTCAGTCTCGGTAATCGAATAGAACACACTCGGATTTCAGTAAGGCCAGATATGTTTAGGACTGATAAGGTTTTGCTGTCTGTCTTTACTGTGTGAATAGAAACCCATGTCCTGTACAAGAGACCATTGACACGTTATTATGTATACATGTATGACAAACAAATGCTCTGCATGGGACTCCAGGAGGGGTGTGGTATGAATGTATCATTATGTCTCTGATGGGTAATGGGATCCTTGTATGGTATGCCCCCCAGACACATGTCACAGTCCATTTGGCAGGAGCTGTGCTTAGAATGACATTCTCTTTCTATTATGGTAAGGTGCTAAATGCCTGGGAAAACCCATTCTATGGAACTGCACACCATGCTTATGAATGTGATGGAAAACATCCTGTAATGAAACAGCTAAAGAGAATTAAGCAGTTGGCAACAGCTATAAGGGTATAAATTTGGTGTAAACAAAGTGCATTCAAGACTTGAATCAGTCTCTACTACTACCCCTAGATGTACACTGGTAAAATCACTGCAGGAGTGTCCTACTGCCACATTCTAAGGGAACAAGTTAATGTGAGGTAATTTGATAAGAGCTAATTGTATCTCTTCTGTTTGCCAATGTAGTACCTGACTTAGATATGATATATTGTCACCATAGAATCAGATAACATATTTGCAGTCAGTATGGTTGCTCTATTAATACCAGAAATATACAAAACCTTTAAAAAGAAATAGAGGATTGAAAATTTCCTTCAATAAGGAAAGTGGAGAAGCTGTTAAAAACTATTAGCAAAAACTGACTCTTTGAAGCAAACTAAAAGTGGCAAAAAGAATAAGGTCTAAAAATCTTGCGACACAAAGAAATCAGAGAAATGGAGAGCTCAGCAAACCTTTAAAATGTAATCATACTATAGACATAGCAGTTAAGATCCTAATATTCAAAATCCAAATCAAACAACACCCAGTATGTCATAGAAAGTGACCACTAAGGGCAAGCAAAGTTGAAACTTAGTTAAGAAAAAGATAGCAAGCAGGCAACACAAACCTGGAGGTGGTGGTATTGCTCGGGAAGGAGGGTGACTGAAAGTACATCTCTGAAATGAAAAGGGACAAAGACAGCTTTATCTGTATCACAGTAGGGTGTAATCTATTAGACTGATAACAGTAAGGAAAAGTGGTAAGAGAGAATAAATAAGTACTAAGGTGTCTAGGAGTCTGCAGCTCAGACAAAAAAATGGGTTAAGCTTAGACTGGTGAAAAAGAGA